>NW_017731890.1:197576-200831 GCF_001890085.2 Hipposideros armiger
CACAAAAGGAGAATTAAAAAAAAAAAAAAAAAAAAAAAAAAAAAAAAAATAGTAGCAGCAGAAGCAGGACTGAAATCTGTATCTCCTGGTACTTGTGGAAAACAGAAAAAAAATTCCAGAAGATTTAGAATAGGCAAAACTAGGAGCTATCGTTAGAAAAAAGCAGATGGTTCTGAAAAATTGTAAATTAACTTATTTTAATATCTGGAAAAAAATCAGGATAATTCAATTTGCAAATAACACAAAACATAAACTAATAAACAGGCACCAATGTGGTTTTTCTAAAGAAGAAATTATAGCAGCATAATGTGTTTTTTTCCCTAAGAGAAGACACAGGCCTTATGGGTTACAGTAAATCAAGACTTATCTGGACATACATTAGATATTTTTTAAAGTTCTTATGAATAAGAAA
The DNA here is from genome assembly GCF_001890085.2 of Hipposideros armiger. Taxonomy (NCBI): domain Eukaryota; kingdom Metazoa; phylum Chordata; class Mammalia; order Chiroptera; family Hipposideridae; genus Hipposideros; species Hipposideros armiger. The sequence goes on from NW_017731890.1 coordinate 197,989, forward strand.
CAAGTCATTGAAATTATATGTTCCAAACAAACAAAAACTTACTTAAAATGTGTTTGGGCATTTTTCTGGGGAGAGTATCCATATCTTTCATTAGATTAAAAAATAAGAAAATACAACAGTGATTCAGAGGGAGGTATTTTCAGCATTAACTATAAGACTTTGTGGTCAGAGCTATTTCATACTTTTGCTAACAACTAAATTAGATCAGAAAATAAAAGAATAGCCTTAGCAGAACAAGCAATTGCGCAAGGTTAAAAAAAAATGGAAGAGAGGTATGTGGCTTGCCAATATATAAATACTAAAATCAGCATCATAAATTTGACCAATAAAAGGAGAATGGGACAGCTAAGGTAGAAAACATTCAAAAGTGATCAAGGACTACTTAATGAATGTAAGCTGGCAACGTTGAAAGTTGAAATTGTACTGAGATTAATAGGGATATTAATTAAAGAAGAGCCTTTTGGCGAAATGGTACACTGAGTTGATGTAAATGGATCTTTTCTCCCAACACACACACACAGAGATGCTGGATAAAACAAAACAAAAATGCTTTAAAAATATATAGTCAAGCTAGGGAAAAAAAAAAAAATCCCCAGGCACGGGAAATGAAAGAGACATCAAAATGAAAGCCAGAACAGTAAGTGAGAGTTGAGACTATGGTGGCCCACAGGGGCTTCAAACTCCAACATAGGCCTTAGGCTTGGAGGAGGAAGCATTCATGCTCACACGGAGCCTGGAAATATAGCTTTAGGCAGGTAAGAAGAACTGAGAACCTTGCACAAAGAGCCTCAAACACCTATCCCTCTTTGATATGTAGTCTGAAAAACCTCTGCTCACTGGCTCAGCCAACAGCAGTAAAAGTTGCCTATTATCTAGACCCTGAGTAGAAGGAAAGACACTGGCAAGAAATAAAAAATGCAGGCCTATGCCACAGAGGTGTAGGACCCAAATTTTACACCCTGCATTATTCAGGAATCCTGAGCTGAGAAATTAGCATAAAAACTGGTCTTTGACATGCAACAGGAAAAAACCAGGGTATTTTCATAACCCAAGACTCAGAGACTCACACGTGTGGAAAAAGAAAAACATAGAAAAGAGCTCACTATTACAAACCACATGAGGAAGTCACGAATGTGAAAGGTAAATCTATAAAAGCTAACAGTAGAAAACGTCAGAGGGTTATCTGTGAAGCAGGAGTAGGGAAACTTCCTAAATAATGCCCCAAAAGCCAAAAAATAAAGGGAAAAGGATGAATTTGACTATATTAAAGGTTTCTGTCAAAGAACTCTGTAGATGTGATTAACAGACAAATGGTAGAACTAGGAGATAATATCTGCAATGTTTAAAGATAACAAGAATTTAATATCTAGAGTATATAAGAAATTCCTATAAATCTTAGGGGGAAAATGGAAATCCCAGGGATGGGGGGATGGGCAAATAATATAACTAGGCAATTCAGAGAAGCTCACTTAATTGGTAATAACTATAGTAATAGTAACTGTTATAATAGCAGCTAATATTTATTTTGATGTCTATTATGTTCAGGAAGTGCTCTATATGCTTTATATATATATTAACTCATTTTATCCTCTTAACAAAGTGATGAGGTAGTTGCTATTATTATCCCTTTTTACTGATGGGGAGACTGAGGCCCAGAGAGGTTGAGTAATTTCTCCAGTCTCACAGTCACATGTGGTAGAACATGGGTTTGCATCTAGGGCACCATTGGTGGATACATATTGATATAGCTGTTCTGAAAAAGCATTCTGGTTAACATTCAGTAAATTTTTCTGTGCATATATGCCTTATGACCCAGGAATCGGACTCTTGGGTGTAGATCCTAGGAACATTCTCATATAGGTCCATAAGGAAACACAGCTAGAAAGATTACTGGGGCGTTATTTGTGATAGCAGGGAGATGAGGGGTAACTTAGATGACCATCACTAACAAAATAGAATAAGTGTGCAGGATGTATACTACGGAATATTGTGCATTAGAAATAAGCAACAACTAACTATTCAGACAGAAACATGGACAGGTCTAAAATATCCAGTGTTGAATGAAAAAATAAGAGCTAGAATGAGATCTAGAGCATAATACCCTTTATAAAAGTTTAAAAAAACCCAATCAAAACAATACTATATAGTACATAAAGCTGCATATATAGCCAAAGACATTTTATCAAATACATAAGACTGAGTGCTTATGAGGGGAGGGAAATGGGAATAGGGGGTGGAGGTGAAGAAAAAAATTAAAATCAAACAAGAGGGGCCTTGCCCAGATAGATAAATATTAGTGTTACAGATGAGGAGGCTCCCTGAACCACCCAACTGTCAAAAAATAAAAATAAAAAGTCACATAAGGAAATGAATCACCAAGAAGGAAAGTTATGAAGTGCAGGAAACTACAAATAGCACCTTGTAGAATTGAAAAACCATAAAAATTACAGAATACAGTAAAACCTTGGGTTGTGAGTAACTTGGTTTGCAAGTGTTCCGCAGGACGAGCAAACATTTCTAAGACATTTTAACATGGTAAATGAGCGATTTCTTGCAATACAAGTAGTTTGTTTCTGGAACGAATTATGCTCACAAACCAAGCTATTACTGCACTATAAAAAATGCTATAAATTAGTTTTCATTTTAATAAACAGGCAAAATGAAGTGAAGCCATAGAAAAGAACAAGATAAATAAAGAAAAGAATAGGCAGGTGTGGGGCCGGCTGAGTGGCGCATTGGTTAAGAACTGGCTTGGGGGGCCGGCCGAGTGGCGCGATGGTTAAGAACTCGCTTGGGATGCCAGAGGGCCCCGGTTCGGATCCCACATATGAGGGCCAGTGACA
>NW_017731890.1:201561-203701 GCF_001890085.2 Hipposideros armiger
AGCGTCCTCCACAACTAGACTGAAGAACAAAACGACAGCAACTTGTCTGTTCCCTTTCCCCCAATTCCCCAGCACTGTTCCCATCCCAATTCCCCAATAAAAATCTTTAAAAAAAAAAAAAAGAATAGGCAGGTGTGAAAAATAATTTCTAGGAATAAAATATGAAGTCATTGAAATTCATCCACTGATGTATTAAACAGATTAGATATAACTAAAGAGAAAATTAATGTTTAGGAAGAAAAGTCTGAGAAAATTACTCAGAAATTACTCAGCGGAGTTAAAAAACAAAAAAGAAACACGAAAGGGAGGTTAAAGGACATGGAAAATAAAATGAGAAGGTTGCACATACATTTAATAGGTATTCCAGATGGAGATGAAGGAGAACATGGGGGAAAAGCAATTTGAAGATATAATTTCTGAGAATTTTCAAGAATTAAAGACAGGTATGAGTCTTCAGAATGGAAACTTCAAAATAACAGCACAGAGAAAAAAAAAACTGTAAGCAACCCAAGAGAAAAGATTACTTACAATGACAATTAATTAATGAGAACTGGATATTCTCATTAATAACAAATGTCAGAAGAAAATGGAGTAAATTTTCAAATATCAAGGAATAAAATAATCAACCAAGTATGTATATCCAGATTGAAATAAAATCATCTTCAAATAAAGACAGGAAACTCATCATCACTGAAAGAATTACTGCAAGAAGGAAAACTGAGCCAGAAAGAAGGGACAGGATGTAAGGGGAGGAAAAAGCAAGTAGCAAGCAAAGAAATTACTAAACATATCCACTAGAAAAGTTAAAATCAGAAAGCCTGATAATACTAGTGTTGGTGAGGATATGGAATGACTAGAACTCACATATGTTGCGGGTGGAAGTGTAAAATGGTACGGCTACTTGGGAGAACTGTGTGGTGGTTTCTTACAGTAAAGAATGAACTAATGATACAGGCAACAGCATGGATAAATCTTAAAAATATTATGTTACGTCAAAGCCAGAGAGTACATATTATGTCTCAGTTTATATGAAACAGAAATACAGGCAAAGCAAATCTAGGACAATAAAACTCAGATAGCAGTTGTGGAGGTTGTCGGGTGGTGTGGGGAAGAGAACTGAATGGAAAGAGACACAAAGGAACTTTCTGGGGGAATGGAAACATTCTATATCTTATTTTGAGTGGCCATTAAAAAGTAGGTATTTGTCAAAACTCCTAAACCAGAAAACCGAAGCTCATTGTATTGCATGTTAATTATAACTCAATAAAAAAGAAATTAAGAAATATGTTGATATACCTAAAATGCACTGTTTAAAAATGGGTGTGGGCAGGGAGGTTAAAAACAAGGCAGAATAATGATAAACATAGTAGCTACCGCTTATTAAATGTTTACTATGTGCCACGTACTGTTCTAAATGTTTTACATATATTAGCTTAATTAATCCTTTCAGAACTCTATCAAGTAGGGACTCTTATTATCCCCATTTTACAGATAAGAAAATTGTAGCACAGTGAGGTTACACAACTTACCCAGGGCTACACAACTGGTGTGTGGCAGAGCTAGGGTCCAAACTCAGGCAGTACGACTCTGAGGTCTGTGTTCTTAAAAATCCACCGCCTCTCTGAAATTAAAAATCAACAACATGGAAGATGAGAGAAGGGAGGCTGGAGTTAGGATGTTCCACGAGTCAAGGGGATGACAAAAATGATGATTAACTTTAGCCTTTGTTAAGTGAAGTATGTATGTTAAAAGGTATGGATAGGGGCCGGTGGAGTGGCGCGTTGGTTAAGAGCTGGCTTGGGACGCCAGAGGACCCTGGTTCAGATCCCACATATGAGGGCCAGTGACACTGCCCTCTATAACTAAGATGGTGAACGGCAGCTCAACCTGGAGCTGGGCTGCTGTGAGTCACCGGCGATGGCGTAGGCTGCAGTCCCTGTGGCAGTGGGTTGCCATGTGGCTACCGTGTGCAGCCAGCAGCCAGTATGAGCGGCCAGCAGCCAGCATGAGTGGCCAGCAGCCACCGTGAGCAGCCGTCCAGAGGCTGGCGACTGATCTGCCTCGCCCGGGAAGAGCGCAATGATGGTGCCAGCTTGGGCCAGTGAAGCGACGTCCTCCACAACTAGACTGAAGAACAAAA
>NW_017731890.1:203791-236316 GCF_001890085.2 Hipposideros armiger
AAAAAAAAAAAAGGTATGGATATAAGGGGGGGGAAGTTTAATAAATATTTATAAACAAAAGGTATAAAAGGGAATAATGAAAATGAGTGATCCAATAGCAAGAGGGAAAGGGGAAAAGGAAGCCCAAGAAAGTGTAGTAAATAGAAAATAACTTATGATGATAGAAATAAGTCCAAATGTATTAGTAATCACAATAAAGCAGCAGATTAAACTTTGTTAAAGGTAGACAGACTCTCTGATTGGATTTTTTTAAAAACCAGCTATATGTTGCTTATAACAGAATTAGTGTGTGGGAGTGTTTACACGTAAAATAGTGCTTAGCAAGTAGTAAATACCATGCGTGTTAGCTGTTATTATCACCAAAAGAAGGTGTGAATCATTCTCATTAAATAGTTGGGAAAATAGCCATCTGACAAGACAGCTGAAGTATCTATCTGTAAATAAACAATGAAACTCTATAATCTTTGTAGAGCACTTCCAGGCACAGAATACTGCTATTAAATAAATCTAATATATAATCATGAGGGGTACACTAGCGATTTGGGGGCTGCTGAAATATACTATAGAGGCTAAATCATACTTTGCTGATCTCACAAGTAAAGTGTAAAAGCCTCTAACATGTATTTTACTGAGTTTAGCCCTAACTCCCTTTGCAAGGAAGTTAAATGGAGGAGAGAGGATATAGCGTTAGATACAATGTCACAAAAGTGTATTTTCAGAGTTAAGAAACTATAGTGTAAGCACCGCATTTTGGAATCTCTAAGTGAGTCCTATAAATTCTGGTATAGAGGCAACCTAAATTATGTGATTAAGTGCAATACTTACTGAAATTGCTAGGCTTGGAAAAGCTGTCAAAGGTCCCAAGGGAAGAACATTTAAGCAACAAAAGGGCACCAGACAGATGAATGTTCCTCAAAGAAACTATATCAAAGCCTCAAGAAAAGACTATTCTGATATAGAATAAAGATACTTAGAAAAAACTTAATGGGTTGAACTAAGTGCTGCATAATGACCCAAAACACAAATGGAAATTCAACACAAAGTGAAAAACTAGGCCAGCTTTCTAAAGGGAGCACAAAGAATATATATATTTAAAATTTTATTCTATTTCCAAAAAGGAATTGAAAGTTTGGGGATTCTTTACGTTACAAAGAAATAACAGACACAGGAGAAAAACCAGAAAATACCAAAGGGAAAACTAAGTCATAGTTGGCAGAAAATATGGAATCCTTTTAATGAACAAAGAGGAATAAAGACTTAGAGTTTCGATATGCATTGCTTAATTAAATAAAGTAGACACTCTGAAATCCACAACTGCTGACAATGACCTTAGCAAAGCACTCACACAAAGCCCTTTGCTGCCAATACCAGGGAGGAAGAGGCTCTTATCTGTGGCTAGGAAATGGACCTGCTATTCCCCAATTTACTGTATTTATTTCCCCATACGTCTTCGGCCAGCAATACACACGTCAACCAATAAACTATTCATGGGTCAATCGCCTACTATTTACTTGGCACATTGCTAGGTGCTGTGGGAGCCAAGTGAAATATAAAACAAGATCCTGGTGTCCCGAGGGAGTTTGTAATAAAATTGACCCGGCACCGGAATGATCGAAAACAGAACTCTTAAAAAGATGCAATCCACGAGAGACAAGAAGAGGGAAGACGAGAAGGGGAATAAAAAACAGACTGATCCTGGGGAGTGGCAGGGAAAGGGAAACGGCTGGAGCAGGTAAATCCAAGTTAGGTATAATTTCAACAGGCAAGGGCGAAAAGGTAAAGAACTGCAGACAGAGGGGGAACCATGAACCCAGTTCCAGAAGAGGCACACTTGGCATGTATGCTGGAAATAATGTGTGTGCACAGGCAACTGGTACTGCTCCTGGCACTGGAAAGGCATCCAGGAAGTATTACAGGTGCCATCCTTTTATGGGCACTGGGCTGGGCAGGGTGGGTCTCCGAAAACACCCATGTAACAGGAGCTGTGCAGCACAAGGCTGCGTCAGTTAGGGAGGCCAGAAAATGCGCAGAGGAGCTTACACCGTTTTGACGGAAGAGCTTCTGAAATAGAAACAGCACAATTAGAGAAGACCTTTACCAGTCAAAGTTCCCCGGGTAAGAATACGTGAATAAGGTGGATGAGGACACACCATAATGCTTTTATTTGACAGAAACTGCCATACACCAGAAGCAATATGTGACACGGAGTGTTATATGATGGAAGATGACTGACGGCACACTTGAAAACATACCTTCTCTCAACCGTAGCTCACACCCAACTGACTGCACTGAACTTGTTGAAACTTGTCACACACTGTTACCGAGGTTTGATGTACCGCTTCCCGTATTGAAGGTCCCTGGCTTTCCGTCGGATGGCATGCAGCAGCAGCATTTATCGTATTTTGTGATCACAACAGGAAAAGGCTCCATGTCACACATCGCTTCTAGTACAGCAATTTCTGTCAAAAACATTACAGTGTGTCTTCATCCATCTTATTCAGCAGATCTGGCACAGTGTGATTTCTGGCTCTTCCCCAAAGTCAAAAGACCATGAAAGATAAATGTTCTGAATCAATTCAAGACATCGAGGCAGCCATGACAGTGTAACTAAAGACACTCACAAAAGAGGACTTCCAGAACTGCTTCGGAAAGTGGCAAGAATGAGGAGATAAGTGTGTTCAAAGCGAGTGGGGAGTATTTTGAGGGGGATGAATGGCAATGTGTCTTTTACTGTAATAATTTTTTTTATTTAAACATTCACTATATTGTTTGATCACACCTTGTATATTGTCTCCCACTAAACGACTGCAGTTCCATGGAGCAGAAGCTGGATCCGCCTCTGCCTGGATTTCTGTATCCCAATATCCAAGAGAGGAAAGCCATTCTAATACCTGATGAAGGGTCCTCTATTCTGGTTCCCCTAACAACTTCGCACTCTCTTTGGGGCACATCTATTTCACGGTGCGAGACATCTCTCTTAGGGTCTGGCTCGATGCAACCTTATTGCTTTAAGTTTTTTTTTTGTTGTTGTTGTTTTACTGTTGCTATTGATAATCCCTATCTTCTGAATAAAACTTTTACTTCTATCTTGATGCCTGGGCTCTGCTGGAACCAGAAAGCTGGATGGGACCTTGCTGAGCCCTATTCATTGCTTTCAGCAAACAGAAGTTCATTACTTTGTCACGTACTCTTGTCGCATGACCAAATGACCTTAGTCCAATCTCTTTCCTTTTTAAGGGATGAAACTGAGGTCCTGAGAGGCTGAGTTGCTCTTTGATCTCAGTCAGCTTTAACCCCATGGCTATTTAGTCTCTCACAAACAACCAGAATCAGGTGAAATAACAGGCGCTCTCAACATAATTAGAGCAAAGATCACACATTCAGAGACAAGAAATGGGGCATTTGCTACACACACAAAGATGTAAAATGTAAGGTATCTAAGGAATCGGCTAAGTTAAAAGAGAACGAGTAGCAATTATTTCTGAGAATGCAAGGAGGATTGGTGAGGTTAGAAAAGGGTGACTGTAGCTTTTAGCAGGCCCCGATTTCTCAAGTTCAAAAGCAGCTGTCATTTGGTCTCTTACACTGAGGCCTGAAAGGCAGCAATGTATAGCGTCAGGGATGGAGATTTTTGTATTTGACGCTCCTGGCTTTATGGTGGTATCTTTTCCTATGTATCGGCATTGTTATTTCTAATGTTATCATCGCTACCATCATTCCATCCCAAATGCTAATCTACTACTGGTCCAATCCCTGAGATTTGTACCTGAACGGCCTGTGTGCTTTCGTAAGGTGCATTCGGGTCATTAGTGTGTCCAGGTAGCCAGAGCAGCTCTGAAGAACTCCAGGACTGAAGATTCTAAAGCGGCTGAAGCAGGCACAAAATTCACCTTTGGGGATTTGGGGGGCTGGCCAGTGAGCTCTGGGATAGACAGCAGGGATGATGCCGGGACCATAACACTTGGCATATATACTGGGATTCGTTCCTCATCATCCCATTTACCCTCATTTTACAGATGAAGACTAAGGCTCAGAGATGCCAAATGCCTTGTTCAAGGCCACAGAGCTAACAAGGGGCAGAGCTGAGCCCAGGTCTCAATTCTCAAGCCATGGTTCTTTCCTTTATAACGTGCAGGCCGCGCTGGATGCCCAGACTTAGCTGCCACTTGTGCAGATAATTCTCCCTTCCGAGAGCTCAGCAGCCATTAAGAAGTATAGCTGTCAACTCTTGGTTACTTAACAAGTACGCTTCCAGTCTCACCCTGAGGGAACTGGTTAGTGAGCCAACCCCATCGGCTCAGGAGACTGTTACCAATTACATCAATTACCAATTCATGTCTCACAACACAGTCCTGATGATATCCTGCTCTCTTTTCATATTCTACCAAATTATACTAGGGTATTATTCACCAAATAATCACGAATAAGAGCCTACTAATAATTAAATACCTTATTGTGTTTCTAAGAACTTTTTATACGTTACTCCCTTTAATATAACAACCCAACAAGATAGTTAAACCTGGATTTACAAATAAGTCCTGATAGTGAAGCAGTTAAGGCACAGGCCCAAGGTCACACAGCAAATCAGTAGAGGAACTGAGACTTTAATCCAGTGGGCTTGATCCTAAAGCTCCCGCTTTTCTATCCACTAGAACAGTTTCTCAAATGTTAAGATGCATAAGAATCACCTGGGCATCTTGTCAAAGAAAAGATTCTGATCCAAAAGTTCTGGGGTGGGGCCTGAATTCTGCACTTCTAATAGGTTCCAGGTCCTATGAATGCTGTTGGTCCAAGGAGCCCTCTCTGAGTCACAAAGGACAATACCACGCTGCCTCTTCTCAAATCACATTTTTTTCATATCGAATTATCATATGTTTTAAGCAATGCTTCTCCTCTCAAAAGTCACAAGTCATCCTCAAATCCTTTCCTTTTGCACCTGCCCTTTGCTCCAGCCAGAAAAACAAACTCTAAACAGCTCTGGGAATAAAAACCTACAAAATGTGGAAGATTCCAATGACCAGGCTTTAGGTGAATAGCTCTATGGCCTGGCGCCCACCCAAACTCCTTTAAAATGCACTTCAGCAACCCGGTCTTCCCAGGACTTGCCGGCTTCCCAGTAGACTGACCTCTACTCCTAACCTACAGGCAAGGGTCAACTGAACCTAGTTAAGCCTTGGAAGGGCCGAGGATGGTGCAGCCAATGAATAAATGCATGCTGAACTGGATATAGTGAAGACATCTTAGCTCATGACACTGTATGTGATTTACTGTGAAGGGTCCTTTCAAGCCACCATGCCATCGGTCTTCCTTCACAGAATCAGACAACTCTACTTCCTCCTACCCAGATCCCCTGGAAACCGGATTACATAGCGTTCCAAGGCCTGGGTTTTCCTTCCTAGCACAAAGTCTAAAATTAAGGCTCAATATTATGTGCTGCGTTGGCATCTAGTAAAATCAGCAGAGTCTCAACGGGTTTAACCATAATTCCACTACCCACTCTGCTTCCATGGACAAGGTCCCCTGGCCAAACAATCTTCCTTACCAAAGGGACCAGGGATAGTTCCTGCTTATCCCTGAGTAGTGGGATTCAGTCCCCCCAAGTTCCTCAATTATTCAAATAAGACTATCACATCCTCTGGAAGGAACCAGGGGATACCCCATCCTCTAATACTACAAAGCCTGCCTCCCAAAGCCCGAGTGCAGCCACATGGGGTCTGGCGTGGCAAGCTGTGTCCTTCTCTGGGGCTGGGTGTATATGTGACTAATAAACTGCTGTCAGTCTCATCTGTCCAGTGTCCTGTGTTGTGTTCAGCCACAACCCTAGGGTGGGATTCCCTCCCTTATCAGTGGAGTGAACAGGAGGTGATTAAAACTTTTTTGCCCAATTCACTGGTCTGTGCTCTTTTTCGTATCCTTGAATCTCTTGAACGCCTTTGGCAAGGTCATCAAGTGCTCTATGATGGTAATAAGACCCAGCATGGTGTAAGCATTGTCCATACACTTCCCATTTAATTTCCCTACCATCTCTATGAGGTAGATATCATTATTATCCCCAATTGACAGACATGGAAACGAATGTCCAAGGTTATGCAACTCGCCCAAGATACACAGCTAATAACTTTCAGCAGGCCTCAAATGCATATCTGCCTGGTTCCCTGCTTTTAATTACTACCTTAGTCTTCACAGCATTTCCCGGCTCACTGCTATCATTCCTCAACCCCTCTCACAGAGACGTGCTGCTGGGTGGCCTCACAGGAGGTACCTTGTTTCTGCCGCTGGTCTCTGCTGAAAGATGGATGGGGATGTGTATCTGGGAAAGAGTGCTGTTGGAACAGACCAGCTGACTGGCTTGGCATCCAAGACTTCCCTCCATGGCTTGAACTTAAGGTCTGGTTTCGTTGTCAACCTTGCAGAAACAAAAACCCTATCTTATACAAGTCTCACAGTTAATTGGATTTGGGGAGGTTAGACATCACTGTCTAAACTCTTAAGAGAAGAAAACAGAAATCAGAAGTCAGCTTATTAGTTCATTGACTAGTGAAATATGCCTACTCTTTGCAGTTATCTATAAAAAAAATTTAAGTAGCAAGGTCAAGTATCATCAGAAAGCCTTTTAGGAATTACAGAAGAGACTGTATGCTACATTCACTGGAAGCCTGTGCATCTGTCACTGCCATGGAAGTCAATTCCTGGCCCCCAGACTGGGCAGGTGGCGTCTGAGGTCAATGTACACTGCACAGGCAGTGCCAGCTGCCATTGTCTTGTCATCTCCATCACCGAGTTCCTAGACTCTTCTGTGGCTCCAGTATCTCTTTTGATATAGTTGGACTCAGCTCTGTCCTTGAAGTAACCTTGTGCAGGAACCTAACAGCACTGACCAGGTCCTAATTTTTCAGTCTCTCTTAAGAATGTAAGGAGTGCCCTCCTGTTGCTCCCCGCCTCCCCCAACAGGCTTTCCTGTCAGGGCTCCAAACATCCATCTAGTGCAGATCAGAGCCCCTCCTCCTTCCAGGAGCCTAAGCCCAGTGAACTCACGGCCAACTTAGCCGCCTTCTACTGTAACTCCCACCTGGGACCTGCCTTCCACTGGCTACACCAGACTCAGGCCTCAGCCCCTCTCCCGCTGAGCCCTCACCTGCTCCTTCCTCCCACGCCCTTCTTTCGCCTGTTACTCTGCCGGCCTTCACACCACTCTGTCACACATCACTGATTAAAACTTGAAAAATTACTCAATACCAAACATACATGAAATGATTCTTGACCAGAAGGATAATAAAAATCAGAGAAGTCTGCAACTAGAAGTATCCTTAGAGGCTGTAATTCAGCCCTATCATTTTACAGATGAAGAAACTGATAGAAATTTAAGTGACCTTCCAAGTCATGTATCCAGGTAATGGCAGGGCCTCACCCAGAGCCCAGTACTTGAACTAAAATACGAAACTCCCAAGTATACACAATATACCCTCCATGGAGGGGTGCTTCCTATTATCTCACAGGCTGGCAACCACTTATACTCGGTAAATACAGCACATTTACTGTTTGTTTTTCTTTGAATGTTGATTAAATATCAACCACTGATAGCTCTCTCAATGAGAAAATAATTATCCTTAAGCCATTAAACTGCCCAAAAGTGTCTCAGGGAATACATGATTGAAAATTTCCCAATCTACTATCATTAGTAGAACTCTAAGCAGATTTGTGACTTAACAAAAACAAAACAAAAATTGTAAGTGGCTATTTAAGGTATTTAAAATATATATTAATGAATATTTTAATGAGGTCAGGATGAAGGATAAATTAAAAAATTAGAAGCCCAGGATAGAAGAAAAAAATTTAAATATTTGTGCCTTTAGACCCACTTCTAGGAATCAATACTGAAATAACTAGAGATACAATGAAATATTTATGTACACTGTATTCAGAGAAATAACATTAATGATTAAAAACTGGAAACTTAGATGTACGAGATTTTAAAGTAAATATGGTATACAGTCATAGTATGGAACATTACTCTCTAGGATACCTATAGCACAAGTAACCCCCCCCCAATAAATAAATTGGGACTTCATCAAATTTTAAAACTTCTGTGTATCAAAGGACACTATCATGAAAGTAAAAGGACAGCCCACAGAACGGGAGCAAATATTCTCAAATCATATATCTGATAAGAGTCTAGTATCCAGAATATATAAATATAGTCTACCAGAATATAGTATCCAGAACTCTTACAACTCAACAATAAAAAGACAAGTAAGCCAACTTAAAAGCGGGCAAAGGATATGAATAAACGTCTCTCCAAAGAAAGTAAACAAAATGGCCGGTAAACTCAGGAAAAGAGGCTCAAAAATCAGTAGTGATTAGGGAAATGCACATCAAAACCACAATGAGATACCACTCCACACCCACCAGGATGCTATAATAAAACAAACAAACACAGAAAATACAAATGTTGCTGAGGATGTGAGGAAACTGGAACCCTCATCCACTGCTGGTGGGGAAATAAAATGGTGTGGCTGCTGTGGAAAACAGTTTGTCAGTTCCTCAAAAAGTTAAACACAGAGCTACCATATGACCCAGCAATTCCACTCCCACGTATACACCCAAGAGAACTGAAAACATATGTCTACACAAAAACTTGCACATGAATGTTGATTTGGCTGTTACTTAGCCAAAAAAGTGGAAGCAACCCAAATGTCCATCAACAGATCAATGGACAAACAAAATGTATATCCTATACAATGGAATATTATTCAGCAACAAAAAGGAATGGAGCAGTGATATGTGCTACAACATGAGTGAGCCTTGAAAACACTATGTTAAGTGAAAAAAGCCAGACACAAAAGACCACATAGTGTATGAGTCCATTTATATGACGTGTCCGGAATAGGCAAGTCCACAGAACCAGAAAGTGGATTAGCGGTTGTCAGATGCTGGGAGGAGGGGAGATTTGGGGGTGAATGCTAATGGGTATGGGTTGTTTGTGGTATATGAATTATATCTAAAATTTTAAAATTAGGCTCTTGAAGGTTTTTCATAATGTGAGAAGATGCTTTCAATATACTAACAGAAAAAAAACCAGCATGTAATTATATCTATAATTCCAATTTGGTTTAAAAATATATTGTGCATGCATATACACATTTGCATTAAAAAAGACAAACTATTTCAAAATGCTAACAGTGGTTATCCCGAGGTGGTGTCATTGTGAGGAACTTATTTTCTTCTTCACACCTTTCAAAATTTTCTATGGTAAACGTACATTATTTTTACAGCCAGGAAACTTAAAAATAGAAACCCAGGTAGGTCTGTCTGGCTACAAAGCCAATGTCATTTCCAACATACTATACACTCATTAACATTTATTTTGCTTTTACTAGGTACCAAGCAAAGTTAATAAGATACACTCTCTCCCAGCAAGGCGTTTACATAAGCCTAGGGGTGGGGTTTTAACCCCATCCATGGATTGACTGGGGAGAGGAGGAAGCGTGCACATGCTCTTTAAATTACACGCAGTGTTCTCCATTTGCACCCTGTCTGGGGTTCGGTCCCATGGCTGTCACGAGCAGCAGTGTAGCTTAGAGGTTAAAGGTTGGAGCTGGAGCCAGACCACCTGGGTATGAAGCTTGAATGTTCGAGCTGTGTGATCTTGGGAAAACTACCTAACCTGCGTGGGGCACAGTTTCCTCATTTACAAAACATGAGTAATAATTATTCCTCTCTCACCGGGTTAGAAGATTAAATGAGTTAACATTCCTAAAGCACCAACACTATATGCTAGGGACATACTAAATGCTCAATAAATGAATTAGCTGCTGGCTGCCGTCAGTGTCGTCATTGTCATCGTCATCATCACCACATCACCTCACCACCAGTTTCTCAAGGAGGTAGAGACAGCAGATTAAGGATCAATCATTAGCTGGGTTGCCACATCTTAAAACTGGCAGCTGGCATCGGATTCTTGAAAAGCCTTAATAATCATTCCATTCAACTAATTTCTTTTTTCAGCTTCTCTCAATTTCTAATGAAACTCTTCTTTTGAAGCATTCTATAAAACACAATGAGGCAAAACATCAAAATGCTTGGCACCACAAACTGCTTGTGTCCTCTTATCTTCTAATTCATAGAAACAAGCGATTTTTCAAGGCTATTAAAATGGAAGGAGGCTTTGAGAGACTTATCTGCCTTTCTGGGCCATGCCGTTCTGATCCAGTAGTTCATCCAAGATGACTCTTGACAGGCCAAACTGCATGATCTCCTAAGCAACATATTCATCTAATGAGTGACGAGGGACAGTGACTGCACTACACCTAACACGACTCATGCATATATCCTGCAGTCAAGAGTTGCAACAAGCAATCATCGCTTCCAATGCTTTCACATCCAACCTTGTCTCTAGCCCTGACAGACATTTTGCTCTGACCTGAACATATGGATGAGCTCTGAGTTTTCACCCATTTGATTACAAGAATACACTTTTCTTCAGCAGGGAATAAATCTGGACCACACAGTAACACGATACCAAATTTCAACTTCAAAGATACTAGTCTAATGTAAAAATCAAAGAGCTCAGACAACTAAAGAATACCAAAGCAGGCCTTGGGACTCCAGAGGCTATGGGCTTACAGTAAAGGTTTGGAGCACAGGCTCTGGAAACAGAGGGCCCAGGAAGTGAACTGCAGCTGTGCCCTTCTTACTAGCTGTAGGACTTCAGGCAGGTTTCTTAACTCTCTAAGCCTCAGTTTTCTCATATGTAAAATGGGGGTAATATTCGTCTTTATCTCATGGGGTAGTTATAAGTAATAATAAGCCACTACATTTAAATGAGTCAACAATATACATAAAGGACATTTCCTATAATATTTTAAACATGCATCAAATGTTAAACAGAAGCATAAAAATACATTTGCCAAAATATTTGTTGTTCTAGTTCTTAGGTTGGGTGGTCAGTTCACAGATGCGCCTTCTTTTTTTTTTTATTTTATTTTATTGGGGAACAGTGTGCTTTTCCAGGACCCATCTGCACCACGTCAAGTAGTTGTTTCAATCTAGCTGTGGAGGGAGCACCTCAGTGGTCCATGTGGGGATCAAATCGGCAACCTTGGTATTATGAGCACTGTGCTCTAACCAACTGAGCTAACTGGCTGCGCCCACAGATATACTTTTTAAAAATCACTCTGGGAGTCAGCCGAGTGGCTCAGTTGGTTAAGAGTGCGAGCTCTGAGCAACAGGGTCGCTGGTTTGATTCCCACGTGGGCCAGTGAGCTGCGCCCGAGCTGAACTGTCATCAGGTGGCAGGGTGGTTCAGCTGGTGAAAGCACGTGCTCCTAACAACAAGGTTGTTGGTTGACTCCCACATGGGATGGTGGGCTACGCCCACCCGCAACTAAGATTGAACACAGCACCTTGAGCTGAGCTGTCGCGAGCTACCAACAGGCAGCCAGATGGCGATTGGACTTGGAGCTGAGCTAGCTTCGCCCTCCACAACTAAGACTGAAGGACAACAACTTGGCTGTTCCCCTTCCCCAGTTCCCCAACACTGTCCCCCTTCCCCAATTCCCCAATAAATTCTTAAATTAAAAAAAAAAATCACCCTGCCTCATCATTTTACATGTTACATATGCATCTTCTATATATGTCAAATGTTACAATTTTTTTAAATAAGAAAAGAATTTTTAGACAGCCACATTATACTAGTTTCATATGGCTGAGATGGGAGTCAGCTAGAAAAGGGAGAGAGAATGGGGGAGGGTCAGGCCTCTCACAGATAAATGGGCTGTAATTAGAGATTTCATACAAAGCCTTAAACTGACAGAAAATTAGAAGAAGATACAAAGAACTTCTGAAACCACATAGTCCATTTCCCACATTTTGCAGATGACAAAACTGAAGTGATAAGAAGTAAAGTGTTTTAAGATCTTCTAGTTCACTGGTGACAGAAATGAGACTCTTACTGTCACCTATGTCTGAACTATATATTCTAAGTGGAAAGCAATGAGGAAGACATTTGGGAAAAGGGAAAAAGGCAGACACAGTTGGCAAGGGTTAAGGTAGTGGCCTAACAATATGCAGCTAACATTTACTAAGATTTATTATATCCCAGGCACTGACCAAGCACTTTGCATGGGCGGCCTTATATAATTTTTGCAAAACCTGTGAGGCAGTTACTATTATTAACTCCACTTTCAACTGGAAAAGTGGAGACCTAGAGAGATTAAATGACTCCCCCCAAATCACAAAGCCAGTGTGAGTGGTAGGTAGTCAGCAAATGAACCCACGCTGTCCGGCTCCAGAGCTTGGACCTTTACCACTGTACCTCACCCGAGCCTGAGAATTTACAAAGCAGTGCAGCTCTTGATCCTAGAGTCTTTTTCCTATTTTTATGGTAATTTCTCTGTTCAGAGACACTGCAAAGATACACAGTAAATAAAGCAATTTTTAAGTGACAGCAGATGACATTAGTTAGAATCAACTTATTCTGGGATATATGAGACACCACACACACACATTCCTCAAGCCCCCACCCCCCACCCTGACGTGTCCCACCCAGGTCACACAGCTGGCTCTAGTGCCGCTGGGGTATGTGGCTCCCTGGCAGCTCCAGCGTGACTCCAAGGCCCCACTTCCCAGCCTCATCCCTGGACAGTGTGTCCAGCCAAACGCCCTGAACTGAGGCTTGACGCTGCACAGAGAGAAATTCAGCATAAACCCTGCTCTCGAAGAGTGTATGACACAGATGGGAAGAAGAGAGCACCATTTTCAGTGTAAAATCCTTCTTTTCTTATACCTTCGTAGCTACACAGCAGAAGCACTGAAGAGGCTGAGCCCTCAGCTTCCCACAATGCTATCCTTATGACACTGCTCAGGTCACCCAGCCTTCAGTCCAGCTCTGTGGACATTTCACAGATGAACTCCAGTCTCTTCTCCTCCTAGTGCTAAAAGGGGTTTTTGGTTTTTGAAGAAATGGGCATTATTTTCATTTCTTACCTTTCTCTCATCCCTCACCAGGGAGCATGAAAAGAGGGTTAATTTAAGAAGCTAACAAAAAAATTGCAAAATGGCATAACTTCTGTATTGTCTTTAACTTTGGGAAAGAGCCTGTAGGAGTCTATAGTACTTGCTCAAAAGTGTTCAAAGAAGACATGGATAATTTCGCCCTCAACATTGAGCTGCCCAGGGTAAAAAATTCAGAACTCTAGGGGCCCATTAGTCTGCTGTCTTGGACTCTGACCTCAGAAAGTCTCCCTCTGGTGTGAATCTGACTGGAAGTGAGGGCAGCTGACAGCAGAGTGCCAGCTCTGAGCAGCTGGGGTCTAGGGTGGCCAAATTTAATGAGTGCCACATTCAGAAGTTATAAACCACACCAATCTATGGGCTACATGAGCAGGACGTCTCACTGTTATTTAAACGTGTAGGCTCCTACCAGGTTCCTGACATCATGCTATGTAGGAGCTGGGCCAAAGAGCGGCAGGCCTTTAAAAATCAACTAATACCAGCTTGCACTAATAAAACTGGACAAAAAAAAAAAAAAGCAAAGTGTGAGCAGAGCACATAAGAGAAGGAGTAATTAATGATGGGGTGCTTACTGTTTGCAAATGGTAGAAGTGCAACAGTATCTGGGATATGAATGAGAAGAGAAGACTAATAAAATACGACCAGTTTGAGTTTAGAAGACTGTCTTCCTTCCCTGGGCTTTTCCCTAGCCAGCTGGAGTTTAAAATTTGAAAAACAGTCTTAATAAGGAGCTAAAAAAAGAGTCTGGTTCTAAAGCTGACTTGAGCTTTGTAACCTTGAGTTACTTAACCTTTCGAAACCTGTTTTCTCAAGGGTAAAATGGAGTTAACATGTATACAGGAGCTCATAATGCTATTCTCACTTTTGTACATTTGAAATTTCCATAATAATTTTTAAATGGGGATGATAGTACCTCTTGCTTGGCTGCTGTAAGGATTACAAGAAATAATTATGTAAAACACCCAGTATAGTGCCTGGCACTTTGTAGGCACTCAATAAATGGTAACTATTATTACCAACACGGTATTTTTTAAAATTCTGGGACAGGGAAAATGAGGAAATAAAATACTGTGACCCAGTGAACTGACCGCTGCAGAATGTACACTTATAGGTCTTACAGGATTCTTACTCTTCCTTCCACTTTCATTGTCCCCTTACTGCTGTATTTATCCATTCGACGACTGTGTATTGACTGCCTACTGTATGTAGGACACAGAGTGAAGTAGCGAGAATGGGAAAGACAGGCAGACAGACAACAGAAAGGATTTTAAGGGGACAATATATAACAAGATGGGCTGTTGGGGGTGTATCTCAGAATGAAATGAATGATATGCAAAAAGTCTGGACTCTGGGTATATGCAACTTCTCTGAGTTCTGGGGGGATTCTCAAAGAAATTGTTTATTTTTTTAAGTTAAGAATGAAAGTCTAGCAAACTGAACAAGAAGCATACAAATTTTATATAAGGAAAAACAAAGCACTCCTGAAAAATCATAAGAGTAGCCTGAGCAAATGGAAAGATAGACCGTGACCTTGGATATCATAAAGATGTCAGTTCTCCCTAAGCTAACTTATAGATTTAACATGATCTCAGTAAAAATACTAAGTTGTTTCCTCCTGAAATCAGACAAACTGATTATAAAGTTCACGTGGCAGAATAAACAAGCCAAAGCAGCCGAGGAAATGCTGAAAGAGGGCAGTATGAAAAAATTGACCCTTCCAAATAGTAAAATAAATTATAAAGCCTCCTAAATTATGATGCTTTTGTCATGGCATATGAACTGACAAACCAATGGACCAAAATAGAAAATCCAGTAAGAAATCCAAATGCATACAAGAGGTTAGTGTCCAAGAAAGACAGCATCTTAATAAAATCAGTGGAGAAAAGGTAAGAACTTTTAGTGTTGGGACACCTGGCTAGCCAATGGGGAAAAAACTGGGTCCTCCTTCAAACTACTGGGTTGTGGGAAAAGTCATGATGTATTTTTTCTGTTTTTCATTGCAAAAATGCGTCATTGACTTTCTCGACAACCCAATAAATGCCAAGAAAAATACCAAATGGATCCAAATCTTAGTTAGATGTTTCCTTAAAGTGAAACCAGAAGCGGCCAGTTAGCTAAGTGGTTAGAGTGCAGGTTCATAACACCGAGGTTGACGGTTTGATTCCCACATAGGCCAAGGAGCTGTGCCCTTCACAACTAGATTGAAGACAACTACTTGACTTATAGCTGATGTGTCCTGGAAAAATACACTGTTCCCCAATAAAATTTCTTAAAAAAAAGTGAAACCATGTATGTAGTAGAAGAAAACAATGAATTCCTCTTAAACTGAAAGCAGGGCAAACTTCCCTCTCCGATTCGAAATCTAAAGCATATACTGTAAGACTGATAAATATGACTATATAAAGATGTAAAACTTTTGTGCAGCAATAAAACATATGCAAAGTCAGGCATATGACAAACTGGAAAAAACTGTTTTGCAACTGATACCATAGCCATTGGGGCAGATATCCTGTATTTCATAAAAGGAGAAAACAAATTTAAACTATACTGATATATTGTTTCTTACCTAACAGGTTGGCAAAAGCCCAAAGCTCTGGCAGCGAGACTAAAAAGAAAAAAAAAAAAAAAGGCAGGTCAGGTATGAAATAAAAGCTTTTCTGAATGTACCTTGTTATATAGTTTTGATGTTGGAATGATATAAATGGTTTACATCATTAAAAAAAAAACAAAAAGACTTTGAAAAGCAATTCTTAAAATTTAAAACAAATGAACCTGTTTATCAAGTTTATCAAGTTGGTGGCATAACCACACAGAGAAAATAATTACAAGTGACTTTGGGACAGTATTTGACTATATATCTGAAGTAGCGTATAGTGTAAGGACAAAGGAACCACATAGAGAACTAAAATATTCAGTAATCTAATGATTCGTGTGGATAACAGCATTGCTGGTTAATAACTCGGCCAGGGACCTCCAGCCGCCCCAAAGCCCCAGAGTGTGGCCCAGAAAGGACGAAGTTCTGCGACCCACTGAACGTTTACTAGCGCTCAAGTAGAAGGGTGAGAGGGGAGCGGGCAGAGTGCTGAGATGAGGCTTGAGACCGGCGCAGCCAGAGAGCTTGAGGGCAGGCAGTCTTCATGGAGTTTTACGCATGGGAGTGACATGTTCATATCTGGGCTTTATAAAGATCACTGGCAACTGTGTACAAAACAGATTGAAGAGGAACAAAGCTGGAAGCCAGCTGACCAGGTATCGACAGAAGGTTTCTGCAGTAATCCAGGACAAGAGAGTATAGTAGCTTTAACCAAAAGAGAAAGGGGACACCCAAGAGGCTTACAGCCTATATAAATGCGCGCTCTTTGTGGGTGAGGAGTGTTAACGGGGGTGGCAGGTTCAGAGAAAGGAAAGATCATGGGAGGACTCCCAGGTTTTTCTGCCTTTGACAACCCTGTGGTATCATTCACTGAAACTAGGAATCAAAGAGAAGTACCAGGTGGAAGAAAATGGCAAATTCACTGCTGCCGGAGCCCGACAGCATCTTTCAGAGCCAGTGGGGATGCGGAGCTGAAGGAGTCAAGAAGGAAAGCCCAACAGTCAGGCTGCAGACCTTGAAAGCTGAGAAACAGAGGAAATCAGCAGGTTACAGTAACCCTTGCAATACCTTCTCAAAGTCAGACACAGAATCACATACTGTTCACTTTTGTTTTTATATTAAAAAAATTCAAGTAAGCAATATTTGGAGCCTCAAAAGCTATTATTTACCTTTGTAATCATTTGTTTCTAATCTCCCTCATCCTTCTTGGACCCTTTCCTTCATAAAATATTCTCTATTATTTGTCCCAGAGCCAGATTCTAGGGCCTGTAGCAGAGGGCATTCATGCAAATACCTCCAAAGGTCATACCGCTGTAAAATCTCTGATGTTTGAATATAAGCAACTAATTGTTAAACCTTATATGGGCCAAAGAAGCTCTGACCCACAGAAGTTTTCTATTGAAGTACCATTTTTATAAAACAGCCTAAGAGAAAGATTTAAAAGCTATTTCCTTCCTCTTATTTCCCGCCGAGTACTAATAAAACCAGAAATTACAACTATGAATTGACTTTCTCAGAGGTCCCAGCATTAGAGAAATTCTGAGATAAGTTTGGCTTTAAAATAGAAGCTCTTTACTTTCGCAGAGGTAGAGGGACTCATGGACAAATGCTGGGGAAGCACCCTCTCCTCCTTCACTCCTCTGTCTCTGCCTCCTTGAATCTATCCCTCTCTTCCTCCTCTTTCCCTCTTAACCCTCCTCTCCTAACTCTGAGGAACTGACACCATCTTTAAGAAGCTGATGTCTAGAGCCGAAGTATTAGGCTTCTACCTCTCTTCCTTTCACCTGTTAGAAGAAACAAATATGGTATCTGCTAACATGGCTGCCAAGACAATATGCCTCCATTTCAGCAGCCTCATGGGAAATAAGGACGAACAAGGGTCTCGAAGGGATTTCTGAAGCACCTCATTGGGTAAATATCTCTATTACAAACGAACACTCAACTGTGCTTGACCACTTTACGCAGGAAACAAGGTCTGAAAA
This sequence comes from Hipposideros armiger, assembly GCF_001890085.2. Lineage (NCBI taxonomy): Eukaryota > Metazoa > Chordata > Mammalia > Chiroptera > Hipposideridae > Hipposideros > Hipposideros armiger. Next base: position 221,378 of record NW_017731890.1, read on the forward strand.
GATATTTTTAAAACTCAGAGGTCAAGGCCACAGAACAGTAGGAAGTACCTGGTTTCAGGGTGGTTTTCATCACTGCTTTGATTCAGCGATGTGACATTTCATTGTTGGCTCTGTAACCTTTGAGGGGTCAAGGACCCCCTCTGAGATCTGATTAAAGGAATGGACCCTCTTCCCAGAAAAATGAATTCACACCAATTTGCAGGCAAATTCAAAGGATTTGTGGATCCCTTGCAACTCCACTGTTCACCCCAGATTATCAGTCCCTGCCTTATGTGGATCAGCTATAGCACATTTACTTCATCTAAGGAAATGAAATACTTGGTGTCAGGATTTTGAAGATCTGACAGCAGGGTCTGGGGGATAACAACATCAGGGAAATGTAAGGTAAGCCAGCTTTCTTTCCTTACCCTTCTCTCCCTCAAGGCCTGATGGAGTCTCAAAACTGCATGCTCTCTGCAAATGAAATACCACACCCTCTGCATGACTTTAAAAAAAGTGACAATCTCATCTCTGAGTTAAAATGCCCTCAATACTGAATTTTTCTTCTATGTGGTGATAGCTTGCTTTCTCCACATTATCAAGATGATGACTTTGGAAGGCAGACTATTGGAGATACAGAAAACCAAATAGCCCAAGTCAATGTCCTGGTAAAAATCAGAGCTCACTCTCCTGAAGAGCTGAAAGAGGATGGATGAGAGGTCACTGCCTGCCACCCGGGCGCTGGTACAGCAGAACTCCAGAAGGGTCATGTGAATCCTCAGCATGAGGCAACAGGGAATACCAATTTGCTTTTCAATCTTTTTTATTTCATTTCAAAGCAACTGTTTTGTTTGTTTGTTTTAAATGTTATTGGGGAAATGTGTGTTTTTCCAGGACTCATCAGCTCCAAGTCAAGTCGTTTTCAATGCAACTCAGTGGCCCTTGTGGGGGTTGAACCGGCAACTGGGTGTTATGAGCACTGCGCTCTAACCAACTGAGCTAATGGGCCTCCCCCAAAGCATCTTTTCGGACAGATAGTCCAAGAAAATAAGCCACATTTTGGTTATACTCAGTCTTCCTCAATTTCCAAAAGCAGCTGAGTACCGCCAAAGTGTGGCTCTTTTTCCTGTGCTGCCTGTTTGCCATGATGCTTTGAACTGAAATAGACTGAAAAACAAATCAGTATGTCCTGGCTCTTCCTGCAGTTTTATATTATCCTTCAAAGCTAATGTTACCACCTACTCTTTACTGGAACCCAATAGACCCAAATCACAGAGTAAAACTGAAATACTTTAAATTTGAAGGTCCCACCCAAACCTAAAATAGCCCTTTAATTCAAGGCTTGTTGTTTAACATTGCATTAACATGCCACTCTGTCCGGTTCCTCGCTCCGTTTGCTGGGCTGGATTACATCTTCTGATGACATGTGCCATCTGGTTACTGGATACAGTTTAAAGCAAAACTTGACATTGCTGATCTTATATAGCTTGCTCAATTTATTACGGCCTCTGTAATTTTTCATGTTCATGAACCCAAACATCATATTATTTTCCCTTACTCAAAAAGTCTGATATGTGCTTTAAAGTATTCAATTCCCTGCTTAAAGTATGCAACATTACTTTGAAAACTTTCAGAGGCAAACCCAAATCATTTGTAAACAAATTTTGAAATGATCACCAACTAGAAGAGAAAGCCTTTCATTTTCTTAGAATGCCTTAAGAAAATGCACATGCACATGATGGAGGAACACAAATGGTTTTGAGCTTAAAAGACTAAAATGATGAAAAATGCTCTGAATAGACAGTTGTATAATTTGGCTGGAAAAAGAATTATATCCTGGTTGAAAAAAATTACACCCCAGTTGGAAAAAGTTCATCTCTTAACAGAAACATTAAGGAAAAATAAGATCTGTTCCCCTATTTCCAAAAGATAGAAACACACACATGCCCACAATTTTGTGTGTAACACACTTCTACATTTTTGTTATTATTTAGCATTTTTAGTAAGTTTCCATTTGGGGCCAATTTGGCTAGTTTTCCCTGATTAGAATTCAGTAACGTGTGTAACAACAAGAAAACTCAGAACCTATTATTATTTTCTCTTATTTAATCCACACAATAACCCTTTGAGGAGGTACCATTATCCATACTTGACTGATTAGACAACTAATGTGTAACTGGCCCAGCAGTACGCAGCTCTATCAGCAGCAAAGCTGGGTTCAGGGCCGGAGATCAGAGCACAGGACCATGAACAATAGCACACTCACTCACTTCTTTCAGTCCTCCAGCACCCGGAGTGCTTGCCACCTCACAGTCTCGAACCTACTGAAAAGTTCTGCCTCCCCACTTCTCTCGCTTTTCCCTTCTTGGTGGACTAGTTCCTCGTCATTCAACAAGTTTCAGCTTAAACTACTTTCTCAAGAGAGGCCTTCCAGGGCCATCCTGGTAAAATGAGTCTCTCAGGTTAGCACTGTTTTGTTTTCCTTACAGTAGTTGACACAATTTGGAATAACTTTGTTATTTCTTTACTGTCCTGGAAATTAGGTTTTAGGTCCATCTTGCTCACCCTGGCCTAGCACAGTGGTACCTGGTACATAGCAGGCACTCAAATATTTACTCAACAAATGGCCTGGATTTGTTGATTTAACATTTACCAGATGCTGGTTGTGGGCACTGGCTAGCCCCTGACACAAAAACAGGTAAGGTGTGGTCCCTGCCTTTGAGGACCTCCCCAGTTGGTAGAAAAGATAAATAGATGGATAATACAGGTGGTGAGTGTGATCAGTTTCGGTTCAGGTCCCAGCTGCCTTATGCATTCATTAGCTATGTAACCTTGACATCGCTCCTCTCTGAGTCTCGGTGTCCTCATCTTTAAAATGGGAATATTCATACTACCTATGTCATAGTGTTGGTGAGAGAATTAAATGATAATCCATGTAAATCAAGCACATCGTGCAGTCCCTGGCACAGAGGAATGACTCAATACATTTACTAATTTTATTATTATGATGCTATGACAGCTGTATTTGAAATTATCTTTATTTACGTGTGTACCATCTATCCAAGCCCCTATAGAATCAAAATTCTGTGAAAGGACAAAGATTATGTTGATCTTGTTCACCACCCTATTTCCAGGGATTTGAGTCATCTCTAGTACAAAGTAGGTGCCAAACAAATGGTGAACAATTCGCGAATGCATGCATACAAGCATGGGGTGTTCTAAAACCATTTGTTAAACTAGTGATGAATAGCTAGGTTTGGGAACTGCTGCCATCTAAGAAAGGCATCTACATTAGAAAATGGGGTGTGGGCAGAAGTTGGATGATTTAGCCAAGTAGAAATTTCAGTAGAGGCTGTAATTAAATCTCCATAAACCACACAAAGATTTGGATACAATTCCAAGGAAGAACCAATAATAGCCCCAGGTAGAAGGCCTTGAAAGAAGAAACCTGCAGTGGTAAGACATGGGTCATCAGGCAGGGGACTTCCAGGGGTGAGCTCAATTTGCATACCTATAATCTAAGTAGTACGCCCTTAAATAGCGTAACTACTCAGAATCTAAGCTTCCTTCTCTTAAATAGAAACAGGGACACTTGCTTATAAAGTGTTGTTAGCACAAAAACGCTGGGTATGAATATAAATAAAGCACCTGGCTTATCATAACAATTCCCACTCTGAATAATAAATCAGTAGGACCGCAGAGGTAAGGGAAACCAGTGTTTTGTCCAAGAGCTCTAAGTGCATGGGACAGTTGTAAATAACTTGCGTTTCCCATTTCATGAGAAGTGGCCAGAGGAATCGCCGGACAACACTGACCCCGTCTACTTGTGTCTACGGCAAGGGTCGGCAGTCTTTTTATGTAAAGGGCCGGATAGAAATATTTTCGGCTTTGTGAGCCAAGTGATCAAAGTCATGCGACATCTGTGTCAACTACCCAACTTTGCTCTTGTAGCAGGAAAGCAGCCATAAACAAAGCATAAACAATGAACATGGCTGCGTTCCAATAAAACTCCATTTATGTACTCTGAAAATTTGATTTCATGTAACTGTCAAAATTCATATGAAATACTTCTCTCCCCCCCCCCCCCATTAACAAATGTAAAAACCATTCTTAGCTTCTGGAAGACAAAAAACAGGAGGGGGTGGGTGGGGGTGGGAGGACGGATTTGGCCCAAGGCCAGTTTGCCTGCGCCTGGTGTAGGGACTTGGCGGGGGAGGGGGGTGAGATTAAGAGCATCAGCAGCGAGACGCCAGCGATCGCGCAGGGTAGGAGGCGGTGCGGGGCGAGGGCAGGCCCCAGGCGAAGAGAAGGCCCCAGAGGGAGCGAGAGCCCCGGCTGGGACCCCGCAGCCTTTCCCCGCGGGAAGCAAGAGCCGAGCCTGCGCCTGGGGTGTGGGCTGCCCCTGGGGGTCCGCGTCCCAGGGCGGGAGGGAAGGCTGGGACTTGGCAGAGCCGGGCGAGATTCGCCCTGCTAAAGGGTCTCTGCATGCCCCTCATATCGGGCGCCTCTCTCCGGCATCAGCTACAAAAGGGGTCTCCACGCTGAGTCCCAGCCCCGTTTCTATGGTTACCTGTTCAGCACCGATTCAAACTGCCGTTCTTTATTGACAGCGCCATAAAGGACACGAACACTCCTGCCCGAAGGGAACAATAAAGATTTCTTCATTCAACAGCGCCACAGACGCCAGAAGACGGCCATCTTGAGGCCTGCGCGGAAAGGATACAAGCCGCAAGGGGGAGATCCGGCCTGCCCTGCGCTTCAGTCACGTGCTGGGGGTGGGCCTCGTGGGGGCGGGGCCTGCGTCACGCTCGCTCTCTCCACCAATGCTAGGACACTGGAGTAAGCTGGGTTGCTGACCTTGTCTCTGACCTCTGACCCTTGGCCACCCCCTCCCTTGCCCACACTCCCTTAGGAAAGTTCTAATCGAGTTACACTGCTCCTTGCTGGGGCACCACTGGAGTTAGGATCTTATTTCAAATCTGTAAAGAAAGTAGACACCAAAGATTTCTTTCCGTTTTTCCAAAACAACTTGTTCACGTGCAAGGCAGAGACGTGACCTGAGCCTCGTCCCCAGACGTATTCTCATTGGTGGAGAGGCTCGGCGTTGCTCGGACATGATAGGCTAACATACCCGAATCAACCAATCGTGATGTAGTAAAGGCATTTTGATCCCGCCTCTCCCTTCTCCAATTTCAGTATTTAGGGATTTGGGGGTAAGTGTTCACAGACATTCTTTTGCTCACTGTCCTACACGGTTTGTCGCACACTATGCGTTTCACATTGAGTCTCCTCTTGCCACCCTCACACAGCCAAACAGATGAAGTCAGATCCAACAATGTCAGACTAATTAAGTCACATCAGTGCTGGCCCACTGAACTTCACACTGTCACTCTGTCACTGACGCGCAGCCAATTTTTCTGTCACTGCCAGTCATGCTGCCCAAATTCAGTTGTCTCAGTACAATGCCGAGTTCCCTCTGGTTACAGCTGTTATATCTACAGTGTCAATATTCAGTCATTCTGAGAGCTGTCATTGTCAGACTGACTCCTACTCCATCACCGTTTTTAATCAAAAATTCAACCTGCAGGGCAGAACTGTCACTCACATTGTTGCTGTCACCTGGTCCATCATTTTTTACTATCATTGTCCGATATGCAAACACTGTCAATGACCACAAACTTCAAACAGTTCTGTACAAAATAGCACTTGGAATGTGTGCTCAGCTGTCACCTTTTTAGTTGTTGTCACTGTCATTGTCACTCACCTACTTTCACTGCCACATAGTCAAGCCAATAGTTAGCAGGCCTCTACCGGGTACACAGCTGTCCTTGTTACTTCCCAATTAGTCACTTTCACTATTATACTCACACATCACTGTCACATTCAGGGTCAGATTTACTGTAGCTGACATGCAGTCACTTTTGTAGTCACTAGAGCCACAACACAGCTGTTGTGCCTCCTACTCATTCATTCCACTATCTCCACATTCTCCTCTCCTGAATGTCCCCAATGCAGGGTTGCCAGACTTAGCAATAAACGAACAGCTAGAATGGTGCTTGGCACATAGTAGGTGTTCAATAAATATTTGTCCAATGAATGGAGTAAAAAATAAACCCAGTATAATTCCAATGTACTGCATATGAAGGTGGATGACTTAAGGCATATGAGTCTCAAACAATAGGAATAAGTTTGCAGGCACAATCTGTGCTCCGTTTTTCACTTAACAAAACTCTACATCCTATAGGGAGTAGAAGGAGAAAGTACAAGAAATGTGGCTTACTATGCCTACACTGAATTCCTGGGACCATGGTTGCAAAAATTTTTTTCTTTTGTTCTTATTTCTTATTTTATTTCATGTTTTAAAACAAAAACATGTTTGCTGTAGAGCATTTAGAAAATATAGGAAGGACTTTTTCCTTCTGAAGGATTGTTTTAGATATAACAAACAATGCCACCCCCAGTGCACCCCCACACACTCACAGTGAAGGATCAGTGGCTGCAGTTTCTCCATCATTGGTTACTTGAGGTTTGCGTTATTAGAAACTCCCATGGGGCCGCCTTGCCTACAGTTCATGAAGAACAGCATAGGGTCATGGAAAGCAATGGCCCTGGCTTCTGGGTGGGCATCATATGAAGTGGCTGGACCTTCTAAGGACCTCATCTCTTGGGAGAGCCTCAAGGGTTTTGGAGAAATAATTTGTGCTTCCCAATCTCCAGTAGGTCCCAATCCTTGACCTTGAGTAGGAAGGTACTTGTAGACTTTGCACCCTTTTTTCTACCTTGACAGAGAACGTTCCCAGGCCAATGGCTGAGGTGGCTCCGGCTAAACTACCATTTCTGGAGTGACGACTACATGCCAAGAACACTGGGGTGAAAATAACATGGTGCCTGCCCTAGGAGGAAACAACACAGCCACCACCATGTCCACAGCTAATAACAGCAGTCATCATTTATGTCGCTCTTACTCTCTGCCAGGCACCATGCCCAACCTCTTTACCTAGATTATCTCATTAATGCTCATAACCACCCAATGAGGTAGGTAACATTATTACCCCCTTTTATGCAGGAAAAAACAGACTCAGAGAAGGTAAATGATTTGCTCTAAGCCACACAGTTACTAAGCAGTGAAGTTGGGGTTTAAACCTAGGAAGTCCAACTCCAGACCCAAACTAATGACTCATGATATGTGTCCATTATGAACAATTCAAGGATTATAGAAAAATACAAATAAAAGTTAAAAACAGAATCACTTTAAATTCTACCAATTAGCAGTACCATCTTATTATAGATGAGCATTTCTCCATCGCTGGGCACATATATATGTAGGTAGGTAAATGAAAAAATAATAATGGTAGTGATGAACGTTTCCCTTTAGTAAGCACTGTTCTGAGTGCTTTCCATGAATTCACACATTTAATTTACTCAGAGAGAGATGGATAGACATAACTTTATTAAAATGAGCTCGTTTAACATATTCAGGATTCACATCAGCAGCCAACCACCTGGTGATGTTTTTTTTTCCCCCAAAATCTGGTTCTTTTCTCAGCCTTTGCTGTCTTCTCTCTGCCTTCCAATCAAATCTTAAGCCCAGAGTCCTTGGGCTGCAAAAGCTGAGTCTTTAAATAGCACCCTTTGCACAGCTGCTGCCCAGTCAAATGTCTCTTCTGTTCCCCAAGGCAATGGTGTTATTTGTAGAAATGAATTTTGCTAGAGGCTCGACATATGCTTTTTGTTTCTTCACGTAGGTATCTGGGCATCGTTTTTCCTGGCTTTCTAAGTGTTAGAATTTTACTACCCTTTCCTCCAATCCAACTGAAGCTTGGTCTTCAGAGCTTGCCCAGTGGAGACCAGAGTCTCAGATGAGGATGCTATTGGAATTTGCCGAGTGACTCAGAAAGGTCAACCACCTATTCATCCACACGGGATGACATAAGACATGGCGGAGGGAGATTGCCTGGCTCTAACGGGGCTGCCTAGCCAAATGGGAGTCTGGAACTCTTCTGTGGGTCTGGCTCTACCAATGTCTTATATTGTGAATAAATCCCTTGCCTCAGTTTTCCCGAGACAAAAGGCACTCTTGCATTTAGAATGATGGGATCAACATCTCCATGGAGGATGACGACTCCACCAAAGCTATGATTTTCCAGCCAAATCTGCCTCTCCTCTCTAGCTCCCCAGCCTACCCACCATTCTCTACAGGAGTGCTCAGATGAGACGCCTGGAAGTTGTCCTTGACACTTCTGTCACTCACCTTCAACCAGTCACCAAGTCTTTTTCGTTTCACCTCTAAATATACTCTATTTCCACAGGCAAAGCCCAAATGACCTTTACCTCTTACCTACTGTACTATCCTTCTCATGCAGCCTCTTATGATATCCTTAAAATTGTTCTGTAGATAGCATGCCAGTGTAATATTTCATTTCTATTAGAATCAATTTGATTAAGGTATAATAAAGTTACATACAAGAAAAGGTACTCATTTAAAGTGGAGCTTTGGCCAATATACACACCTGTGTAACCAATACCATATCGAGACATAGAACATTTTTATATTTCGAGCAGTTTTAGGTTCACAGCAAAACTGAGAGAAAGGTACAAGGATTTTCCAGAGCCCCCTGCCCCTACACATGTATAGCCTCCCCTACCATGAACATCCCCCAAATGACACATTTGTTACAATTGCTGTACCTACACTCATAGACCATTATCACCCAAAGTCCATAGTTTACATTAGATAGTTTACATCTTAGTGTTGTACATTCTATAGGTTTGGACAAAGTATAATAACATGTACCCACTATTATAGCATCATACAAAATAGTTTCACTGCCCTAAAATCTTCTGTGCTCTGCATATTCACCCCTCTTTCACCCCAACCACTGGCAACCACTGACCTCTTAACTGTCTCCATTGTTTCGCCTTTTCTAAATGTCATATATTGGGCTGTTGGAAAAGTCATGACATATTTTTTTCTATGTCTTTCATTGCAAAAATGCATCATGACTTTTCCGACACCCAATAGTTGGAATCATATGCAGCCTTTTCAGATTGGCTTCTTATACTTAGTAATATACATTTGAGTTTCCACCATTTCTTTTCATGGCTCGATAGCTCATTTCTTTTTAGTGCTGAATAATATTCCATTGTCTGGACATACCACACTTTATCCATTTACCTACAGAAACATATTTTGTTTGCTTCCAAGTTTTGGAAATTATGCCTAGAGCTGCTATCAAAATCTGTGTGCAGGTTTTGGTGTGGGCATGTTTTTAGTTCATGTGGGTAAATACCAAGGAGCACAATTGCTGGATCTGATGGGAAGGGTATGTTTAGTTTTACAAGAAACTGCTATTTGTCTTCCAAAGTGGTTTTACCATTTTGTGTTCTAACCAACAATGAATAGGAGTTCCTATTGCTGCACTTTTCCATCTACAATTGGTATTGTCAGTGTTTGGGATTTTGGCCATTCTCATAGGTGTATTGTACTATCTTGTTTTAATTTGCATTTACCTGATGACATATTATGTGGAACATCTTTTCATATGCTTACTTGCCACCTGTGAATTTTCTTTCCTAAGATGTTTGTTAAAGTCATTGGCCCACTTTTTTATCAGGTTGTTTGCTTTCTTATTGTGGAATTTTAAGAGTTCTTTGTTTATATTGGATAATAGTCCTTTATCAGATGTCTTGCCAATATTTTCTCCCATGTGGCCGGGCTTCTCACTCTCTTGAGAGTGTCCTTCACAGAGCAGAAAACTTTATTTTAATGAGTCTAGCTTATCAATTCTTTCTTTCATAGATCATGGCTTTGGTATTATATCTAAAAAGTCATTGCCATAGCCAAGGTCATCTAGATTTTCTTCTATATTAGTTTCTAGGGGTTATATAATTTTGCTTTTTACATTTAGGTCTGTGAACATTTTGAGCTAATTTTGTGAAGTCTGTGAGGTCTATGTTTAGATTAACTTTTTTTGCATGTGGATGTCCATTTGTTGAAAAGCTATCTTTGCTCCATTGTATTGCGTTTGCTCCTTTTGTCAAAAACCAGTTCATTTTATTGGTGTGGGTCTACTTCTGCGCTCCCTATTCTGTTCTATTGATCTGTTCTTTTGCCAATACTACAGTCTTGACTACTGTGGCTTTATAGTAAATCTTGAAGTTGAGTAGTGTCAGTCCTCCAACTTTATTCTTCTCCTTCAATACTGTGTTGGCTCTTCGGGGTCTTTTGCCTTTCCCTAGAAACTTTAGAATTGGTTTGTCAAAATTCACAAAATAACTGGCTGAGGGCCGGCTGAGTGGCTCAGTTGGTTAAGAGCTCGCTCAAGAGTTTGAGCTCTGAGCAACAGTGGTTTGAGTCCAGCCCGAACTGAGCAGCCGCTGAGCTGCCAACAGGTGGCAGGATGGCTCAGCTAAAAAAAAATAATAATAATAACTTGCTGGAGTTTTCATTGGAATTGCATCGAATCTATAGATCTCATTGGGGAAGAAGTGGCATCTTGACAATATTGAGTCTTTCTATCCATGAACATAGAATATCCCTACTTTTAGCTATTAATAGTTCTATAATTTATTTCATTGGAGTCTTGTAGCTTTCCTCCTATAGATCTTGTACATATTCTGTTAGGTTTATACATAAGTATTTTATCTTAGAGGTTGCTAATGTACATGGCATTGCATTTTTAATTTCAAGTTCCACTTGTCATTGATGGTGTATAGAAAAGTGATTGACTTTTATATGTTAACCTTGTATCTTGTAACCTTACTGTGATAACTTATTAGTTCTAAGTTTTTTGTTGTTGTTGATTCTTTCAAAATTTCTAAATAGACAATCATGTCACCTGTAAACAAAGACAGTTTAATTTCTTTCTACCCAATCAGTATACCTTTTATTTCCCTTTCTTACCATACTGCATTAGCCAGGAATTCCATTATGATGTTGAAAAGCACTGGCGAGAGGTTGATATCCTTGCTTTATTCCTGATCCTAGCAGGAAAGCTTCTAGTTTCTCACCATTAAGTATAACGTTAGCTCCAAGTTTATTGTAGATGTTCTTTATCAATTTGAGGAAGTTCCCCTCTGTTCCTAGTTTGCTGAAAGTTTTTATCATGAATAGGTGTTGTATTTTGCCAAATGCTTTTTCTACATCTATTTATATAATCATGTGATTTTTTTCTTCATTAGTTTGTTGATGCTATAGATTATATTTATTGATTTTTGAATATTGAACCAGCCCCGCATGTCGTGATGTATAATTATTTTTATGCCTTGTTGTATTTGATTTGCTAATATTTCGTTAGAGATTTTTGCATCTATGTTCATGAGAGATATTGGTTTGTAGTTTTCTTGTATTGTCTTTGTTCTTGGTAGTGTAATACTGGCTTCAAAGCACAAGTTAAGAATCATTTCCTCTGCTTCTATCTTCTGGAAGAGATTATAGATACTTGGTGTAATTTCTTCCTTAAATATTTGGTAGAATTCATCAGTGAAGCCCTCTGGGCCTAGTGCTTTCTGTTTTAGAAGGTTAATTATTGATTTAATTTTTTAAATAGATATAGGCCTATTCAGATTGTCTATTTCTTCTTGTGTGAGTCTTGGCAGATTGTGCCTTTCAAGGAATTTTATTTCATCTAAGTTATTGAATTCATAGGCATAAAGTTATTCATAGTATTCCTTTATTATCCTTGGGATCTATAGCGATGTCCCCTTTTTCGTTTCTGATATTAGTAAATCGTGTCTTCTCTCTTTTTTTTTCTTAGGCTGGTTAGAGGCTTATTGATTTTATTGATTTCTTAAAAAGAACCAGCTTTTGGTTTTGTTGATTTTTCTCTGCTGATTTACTCCTTTCAATTTCAGTGATTCCTGCTCTAATTTTTATTATTTCTTTTCTTCTGCTTACTTTGGAATTAATTTTCTCTTTTTTTTCTAGTTTCCTAGAGTGGAAGCTCAGATTCGTGATTTTAGACCTTTCTTATTTTCTAATATCATTTTTATTTTCTATAATAATGTTATAATATTATATAGGAGACTCTTGAACAATGTGGGGATTTGAAGTGCCAATCCACTGCACAGTCGAAATTCGCGTATAACTTTTGACTCCCAAAAACCTTACAGTCAGCCCTTTGTATCCATGGCTTCAGCCAACCATGGATTGAAAACTATTTTTGATCCACAGTTGGGAATTGGTTGAATCCATGGACGCAAAAGTCACTGATACGAAGGGCCACCTGTATTTATTGAAAAAAAAATCTACTTGTAAGTGGACCCACACAGTTCAATTCCATATTGTTCAAGGGTCAACTATAATTTATATTATAAACTTCCCCCTAAGGACTGCTTTTGTTGCATCCCTCATATTTTGATAAGGAGTGTTTTCTTTTCATTAGTCCAAAATATTTATAAATTTCTCTTGAGATTTCTTTCTTGACACATGGGTTATTTATTAGTGTGTTGCTTAGTCTCCAAGTATTTTGAGATGTTCCTGCTATCGTTCTGATGTTGATTTGTAGTTTAATTTCATTTTGGTCTGAGAGCAGAGATTGTATGGTTTGTATTCTTTTCAATTTGTTTAGGTTTTGTTTTATGGCCCAGAATGTGGTCCATCTAGGTGAATGTTCCATGCCAGCTTGAGACGAATGTGTAATCTGCTATTGGATGAAGTAGTCTATAGATGTCCTTTATATCCAGCTGATTGATGGTGTTATTGACTTTGACTATGTCCTTACTGATTTCCTGCCTGCTGGATCTGTCCATGTCTGATAGTCTCCAACTAGAATAGTGGATTCATCTGTTTCTCTTTGCAGATCTTGCAGTTTGACTTACATATTTTGATGCTCTGTTCTTAGGCACATGCACATTAAGAATTATTATGTCTTGTTGGAGTATTGACCCTTTTTTCATTATGTAGTGCCCCTATGCATCCCTGATAACTTTCCTTGCTTTGAAGTCTGCTCTGCCTGAAATTAATAAAGCTATTTCTGTTTCTTTTTGATTAGCATGGTATGTCTCTCTCCATCCTTTGTTTTTAATTTATATGTGTCTCCGTATTTAAAGTGGGGGTTTTGTAGACTACGTATAGTTGGGCCTTGTCTTTTGATTTACCCTGAGAATTTTTTTTCAAAAAACTACTTTATTGAGGTATGATTAACATAAAAAACTGTACATATTTAAAGTATACAAACTTGATGAGTTTGGAGAGAAGTGTATACATGTATGTAAAGAGTTCCTCTGCCTATTTAAAATCGGGTTATTTTTTCTTTACTATTGAGGTGCAGGAGTTCCTTATATATTTTAGCTATCAAGACCTTATCAGGCATATGGTTTGCAAATATTTTCTCCCAATCCATAGGTTGCCTTTTCGTTTTATTGTTGCCTTTGCCGTGCAGAAGTTTTTTAGTTTGATGCAACCCCACTTGTCTGTTTTTGCTGTTGTTGCCTGTGCTTTTTGTTTTCAGATCCAAGAAATCATTGCCAAAGCCAATGTCAGGAAGCTTTTTTCCTAAGAGTTTTAGGGGGTCAGGTCTTAAATTTAAGTCTTTAATTCATTTTGAGTTGATTTTTGTGTTTGGTATAAGGTAAGGGTTCAATTTCATTCTTTTGCATGTAGAGATCTAGTTTCCCCAACATCATTTATTGAACAGGCTATCATTTTCATATTTTGTATTCTTGGCATCCTTATTAAGGAACAGTTGATTGTATATGTATGGGTTTATTTCTGGGCTCGCTATTCTGTTTCATTGGTTTATATGCCTGTTTTTATGCCAGTACCATATTGTTTGATTACTGTGGCTTTGTAATATGTTTTGAAATCAGGAAGTTTGATGCCTCCAGTTGTTCTTGCTCAAAATTATTTTGGCTCTTTGGGGAGTTTTGTGGTTCTGTATGAAGTCTAGAAATGTTTTTCCATTTCTGTAAAAAAAAATGCCATTGGGATTTTGATAGAGATTTAATTGAATCTGTAGATCACTTTGAGTAGTATAGGCATTTTAACAATATTAATTGTTCCAATCCATGAACACGAAATGTCTTTCCATTTATTTGTATGTGCTCTAAATTCTTGTATAGTTTTCAGCGTACAAGTCTTTCACCTCTTTGATTGAGTTTATCCCTCAGTAGTTTATTCTTTTTGATGCTATTGTAAATGGGATTGCTTTCTTAATTTCCTTTTCAGATAGTTTGGTGTTAGCATATAGAAATGCAACTGACTTTTGTAGGTTGTGACAATCTCTTTTAATTGGTGCATTTAGGCCATTGATAGTCAAGTGATTATTGATAAATTTGGATGAATATATTTCATATTTATTACTGTTTTCTATTTGTTGTCCTTTGGTCCTAATTTTGTTTTCCACACTTTTTCATTCTTTTGCGGTTTTAATTGAGCATATCACATGATTCCATTTTCTCTCCTTTCTTAGGATATTAGTTATACTTCTTATTTGACCTTTCTTTTTAGCAGTTGCCTTAGGCTTTGCAGTATACATTTACAATTAATCCAAGTCCACTTTCAAATAACACTACCACAGGTAGAGTGAGTGCCTTATAATAACAAAATAATCTTAATTCCCCCATATTGTCCCCTTGTGTTATTGCTCTTAATTTTTTCATTTATACATAAACATACATAAGAATATATATGCATATATAATCAACATATTGTTGCTATTAGTATTTTGAACAAACTATTATCTGTTACATCAATTAAGAATAAGAAAAAGAGCAGTTTTTGTTTTATCTTCACTTATTCTTTCTTCAGTGCTCTTCCTTTCTTTATGTAGATCAATTTTCTGATCTAAATAATTTTTCTTTTCTCTAAAAAACTTCTTTTAATATATATATATATATATATTTTAAAGATTTTTATTGGGGAATTGGGGTGATGGGAACAGTGCTGGGGAATTGGGGAAAGGGGAACAGACAAGTTGCTGTCGTTTTGTTCTTCAATCTAGTTGTGGAGGACGTTGCTT
>NW_017731890.1:241666-243173 GCF_001890085.2 Hipposideros armiger
ATAAAACTGAAGGACAACAACTTGGCTGTTCCCCTTCCCCAAATCCCCAACACTGTTCCCCTTCCCCAATTCCCCAATAAAATCTTTAAAAAACAGACAAAAACCAGAATTATTTTGCCAAAGTCAGTCAGAAGCTTCCAGAGAGCAGCATGCAGGGTGCAGTATGTGGCACAGGTGCAGAGCCCCTGCAGAGCCCCTGCACTCCCCCACCTGTCCCCCAGGGCCTCTCGATGCTGTTTCCCCACTAAGCACACCTTTCTCTTCAGCTTCACTGATTCATTTAGCAACTGTCTTATCCCTCAAGGCTTTTTTTTTTTTTTTAGCTGAGCCATCCTGCTACCTGTTGACAGCTCAGCAGCAGCTCAGCTCAGGCCGGGAATCGAACAGGCGACCCTGTTGCTCAGAACTCACACTCTTGAGCGAGCTCTTAACCAACTGAGCCACTCGGCCAGCCCCTCCCTCAAGGCTTTTTATCTAGAAGAAATGCAAACTTACAGAGTCACAGGGCTTTAAGACGGATTTGAATAGGATGCCAAACATGTTGATATACAATCGCTTTTTCCATTCCACACCGGGCACTGCTTCTTCAGAAAACAGACTTTTGAGTCATCTTAGTATTTTTTCTATCATCTTAGAGACAAGGAAATTGACAGAGAGGCTAAGAAACTTAGTCAAGGTGAGAAAGTGGCCAGTTCAGGATTCATACCTAGGTCTGCCTTCCAAACCCATGTTCTCACCCACTGAGCTATGCCCACTTCAATGGGACCATTTTTACCCATTGAGGCCTCTGCCAATTTCCCTTTCATATGTCTCTTCGAGAGCAGGGTCACTAACCTTGGAGACAGGAGATGTGGATTTCAGTCCTGGCTCTGCCCAGAACTGACTGCATGATCTTGGGCTGTGTGTCTTCCCCTCTCTGACTTTCAATTTTCTCATCTGCAAAATAAGAGGGGAAAGATGAGCGTTTTTCATATTTTTAAAAATAGTCCCTTTCATCAAATGATATCACAATTGGAATACAGTATGCAAAGACTGTATTTTGCTCCAGTAAAACAGGTGCACATGGAGTTTCTCTAGTTGAACTTGGAGTTGGAGGTTCTGAGTCTTCCCCCATGGACCTCCCCCATCACTGGGAAGAGTCATGGATGGTCTTCAGGGAATCTGTGAACTGCAAAAACTGTGTGCAGAATTGTATATGCGTGTGTGTGTGTGTGTGTGTGTGTGTGTGTGTACGCGCGCGCGCGCGCGCGCGCATGTGAGCATGTGCACATTTTTCATCAGCCTTAGAGGGGTCTATGATCCCCATTAAAAAGCTATGATGATGGATGGGGAAGAGGCTTGATCACTGCACTGTACACCTGAAGCTGAAGTTGTATAATATTGTATGTCAACTATAAGTGAATATATATATATATTGCACTGTGTTGTACAGCTGAAACTAATTCTAAAAAATGTGTATTTCATAATAAAAAATAATTTAATAAAAAAAAAGCTATGATGATGATGA
>NW_017731890.1:249413-254299 GCF_001890085.2 Hipposideros armiger
GCAGCGTCACTGGCCCTCACATGTGGGATCCGAACCGGGGCCCTCTGGCATCCCAAGCGAGTTCTTAACCATCGCGCCACTCGGCCGGCCCTCTTTTAATATTTCTTGTAAGGCAGGTCTACTGGTAACCAGTTCCTTAAATTTTTATTTGTCTGAGAAAGTCTTTATTTTCCCTTCACTTTAAAAAGATAATTTTATAGGGTAAGTACTTCTAGCTTGGTGGGGTTGGTTTTTTTTTTCTG
The DNA here is from genome assembly GCF_001890085.2 of Hipposideros armiger. Lineage (NCBI taxonomy): Eukaryota > Metazoa > Chordata > Mammalia > Chiroptera > Hipposideridae > Hipposideros > Hipposideros armiger. The sequence goes on from NW_017731890.1 coordinate 249,656, forward strand.
TAAACATTTTAAATATTTCACTCCACTTTTTTGTTACTTGTGTGGTTTCTGAGGTAAAGTCGGAATGTAATTTTTGTTTTTGCTCCTCTATAAGTAATGTGCTTTTTTCTCCCCTTCTTTCAAAATTTTTTCTTTACCTTTGATTTCTGAAGTTCAAATATGATATGTCTAGGAGTAGTTCTGTTTTGTTTTTGTTTTTGCCTTTGTTTTTTTCTCTTTGGGGGAAATTTTGGAGGTTTCTATCAAGATATCCTCAAGCTCAGAAATTCTTTCCTCAGTCATTTCCAGTCTACTAACATGCCCATCAAAGGTATTTTTCATGTGTTACAGTGTCTTTGATCTGCATCATTTCTTTCTGGTTCATTCTTATAATTTCCATCTCTGTTGACATTGCCCATCTGTTGTTACATGCTGCCTACTTTATCCATTGGCATATTATTCATAGTTGTTTTAGATTCCTGGTCTGATGATTCCAACATCCCTGCCCTATCTGAAACTGGTTCTGATGCCTTCTTGTCTCTTCACACTGTGGTTTTTTTTTTTTTGTCTTTTAGTATGCCTTGTAATTTTTTGCTGAAAGGTGGACAAGATGTACTGGGTAAAAGCAACTGCTGCAAATACACCGTTAGTAATGGGTGGAAAAGTGTAGGGGGAGGGGAGTTTTTATAGTCCTCTGATTAGCTAACAGTTTTTCGTGAGCCTGTGCCTCTGCACTGTGAACTTCACAAATGCCTCTCATCCTCTCAACCCCCTTAGATGAAACAGGATGGCTATAGTGGGCTGGGTTTGGGTGTTTTCCTCCCCCCAGGTCAGTTAGGCTCTGATAAAACTAACTACCAGGTTAGGCTCTGATTCAATAGTTTATCATGAGGGCAGACCTTATTCTTAAGAAAAACAGAATGTTCTGGTGTATTTCAAAATGGTTTCTTTCCCCCTCCCTCTGCCACAAGCACTCTGATATTCACTGTGGGAACCTGGTAGAACTCTAAAAGGTCATACTCACAAAAGTATGCCCTTCCCCACCCCACTACCACCAATGACTCTGTCCCTCTGGAGTTTTTCACTCTCACATTTGTCCACACTGAGCCTGCAACAATCCATCAATTACAGTTCCAGTTTCTTTATCCCCAGGCTGGCTCCTGTGGAGGCTCTGCTCCTGGGTTTCTGCCCAGGTAACTTGTGATTCTCTGTATCTGTCTGTCTCTTCAAAATGAGGGCAGCAGCTTGCCCTGTCACCTCACTTCTCTGATAGATCTAAGAAGAGGTTGACTTTTCCGTTTAGCTTTTGACTTGTGAGGATGGAGTGTGACTTCTAATCTTCTTACATGCTGGACTGGAAACCAGAATTCCTATCCTAGAACATTTTCATCACCTGAAAAAGTTTTCTCATTCCTCTTCCCTATTCATCTCACCCCACCCCACACATACCCAGTCCCGCATCAATCACCAATCCACTTCACATCAGTATAGATTACTTTTGTCTTAGAATTTCATAAATTAAAATTATATAGTATGTTGTATTCTGTGGCTACAGTACAAATAGACATTTTAATTTCAATTTCAAGCTATTAAAATAAAACTAAAAAACTACAAAAAAACTATAAAAGAATTTTGCTGTATCAGGATGTGTTGGGCTGAAAATAATAAAAAAGAAATCTGTCTAAACCAATTTTAAGAATAAAAAATAAGAAAAAAAATTACCTTCTACAATATAACAAGGAGCCCCAGAGTTGGATAACTCAGGAACTGGTGAACTGCACCACCGTGAAGTCATCCAAGTCAAGTTTCTTTACATCTTTCTACTTTCCCATGTCAGTGCATCAGATTTACCCACAGACCAGCTCCCCTCCTGGATACAAAGTAGGTGTAGCAGCCCAGGCTTCATAGTCACAACTACATGCATGGGCAGCATGTTTCTGTATTTCCCATTTTGTTAGAGAGAGAAAAAAGTCTTCCCCCAAAGCCCCTCATCCTCTACTATATACTCCTCTGCCTCACTGCATCATAGAATCACATCTAAGCTAATCACTGACGAGGAAAAGGAGGCCACTATGTTTGTCATAGGTCAAAGCTGCGTCACTCTCCAGCTCACTCTCTAAGGCTGGGATGGGCTCAAGTATACGACCAAGTGGAGAAAAATGGAAGCATAGGGGAGCCATTCACAGAAGAGGAAACCAAAAACCAGAACGACTAATAAACAGATGAAGAGATGTTTAACCATTTTTACAATCATAGAAATGCAAAATAAAGTGAGAAACAGATACTACTTTACGTCCAAAGATAAAATACGGGATAATATCCAACCGCCAAAGATGTGGGGAAAACGCAACTCTTGCGCGCTGCCAGGGGAAGTGAAAATTAGAGCTGTCATTTTGGAGAGCAATTTGAAGGTCTTTCGAGGTGGACAAAATGCATAGGACTTTATACTGCAAATCCCATCTTGCGTATAAACCTCAGAGAAATTCTTCTTTAAGTACACAAAGAGAAATGTTCATTGCAACCTTGTTTATAATAATTGAGCCGGAAATAACTTAAATGTTCTTCAATAAGGAATTACTAAATAAAATAAAATATAATATTGTATAATATGTAATATTTTATATTCCATAAGGAATATAATGCAACTGTCAAAAAAAGAAGACTAGACCTGCATTAATTAATCCAAATAGATCTCAAAGAAGGAGAATGAGATACGCAACAATGTATCACTTAGATACATTAAGTGTACACACCTAACAACACCATATGTTGTTTATGTAAATGCACATAGATGTATTTAAAATGTAAAATATATTCGTAAGTATACATATAATGGACAGAAAACCTGAGAATGGTGCCTATGGGAATGGAAGATAAACAGAAAAAAATTGAATTAAAAAAATGATAGTAAATAAAATAGAAATAATCAATATGTGCCAACCTGGGGCAAGACTGAAGCTCCTTAAGCGTGGATCTGGGTTGGATTCATCTTTCAAGCCACGAAACACCCAGTTGTACAAATAATCGGGTGCTCCTTACTGTTTTTTGACTGATTTCCCCAAACAGAAAATTGCTGAGTCTGACGTGCTGCGAAGTGGGATCTGTGCAGCGATTCATATGAATATTTTCCTCTTTGGGGCTCGCATCATTTGCTTCCAACTGTTTAATCTCATCAAGCCATGCACTCACAATTTCAAGTTATTTCTTGGGAGGCCATTATCATCGCTGTTTTTTTTTGTTTCTCATTTGGCATTGTGTTTCTAAAGCATCCCTTTCCCTCCAGGTTTTGAGCCATCTGCGATAAAGAAGGTACTTAAGATTTCAATAACAACAAAAACAGATTAACTAAAGGTTTGCCTTTCATGTTGAGTATAGTTCTGTTCAACTTGCAGGCGATGCACTACAAAGAGTCTTTATTTTGTTTCTGTCGATCGAAGAAAATGAGGCTGAGATACTGGATGAAATGAATTGGTTCTCTTTTCATCTGTTTCCAAGTGTGGAAATCTCTTCCCTCAGAGGTCCACATGGCTTCACTCATGGGTCTGCTCAAATGTCATTTTTTTTTTGAGAGGCTTTCACTATTTATACCAGCATCTCCATTACTCCCTACCTCTTCTATTCTGCTTTATTGTTCTTCATGAAACTATTATATCATATTCTATGTTTATTTGTTTATTATCTGTCCCCCCACTCTAGAGTGTGAGCTCCATGAGAACAGAGACCTGGTCCCCCTTGTTCACCGCCCTATCCCCACACTGGGAAAAGTGCCTGGAACAGAGAAAGCGCTCACTAAATGTGCACTGACTGCATGTAGGAGGAATTTTCTGGTGAATTTTGTTATTCATTATACTCCTCTTCAGTTCAGTATATTTCTTATAATTAATGCTATAAGCATCTCTCCCTTTTGCTGTTAATATTTTTACCCTGTCCATATATTTATCCATCCGATATTTATTGAGCTCCTACTATGTGCCAGGCACTGTACTAGGCACTTGGGGATTCCATGGCAAATGAGACAGGCCTTGCCTCATAATTTTTGTTTCTGCTTTTCACAATAACAGTAACCTCAATTTTCTAAAATTGGCATACACTTATTAAAGGTGTACTCCATGCCAAGCACAGTGAATCTCGTTATGTCCATTTCTTTTTCAAGCCTCACAACAATCCTATGAAGTTGATAGAATGTCTCAAAATGTCTTTCCCATAAGCATTCAGTTTATGGACAATACATAAAACAACAGAATTATTGGGCCAGCCAAGTGGCTCAGTTGGTTAAGAGCGTGAGCTAGCTTATCAATTCTTTCTTTCATAGATCGATTCCCACATGGGCCAGTGGGCTGCGTCCGAGGTGAGCTGCTCCTGAGCTGCCAACAGGTGGCAGGATGGCTCAGCTGGTGAGAGCATGTGCTCCTAACAACAAGGTTGCCGGTTCGATTCCCACATGGGATGGTGGGCTGTGCCCACCCACAACTAAGATTGAACATGACACCTTGAGCTGAGGGGCCACAGGCTGCCGTTGGGCAGGCGGATGGTGACTGGACTTAGAGCTGAGCTGGCTGCGCCCTCCACAGATAAAACTGAAGGACAACAACTTGGCTGTTCCCCTTCCCCAAATCCCCAACACTGTTCCCCTTCCCCAATTCCCCAATAAAATCTTTAAAAAAC
>NW_017731890.1:256444-274794 GCF_001890085.2 Hipposideros armiger
ATATATATATATATATATATATATATATATATATATATATGGTCACAAGACGTGGAATATAGTGTGGGAGAGGAGACAAAGGATATCATTTTTAATTAACAATGATGTTTTGCACTCAAGTCATTGTATTTTTTAAACAGGCCTTGCCCAGGACACACCTTATAGCTCTGATTTCCCTGGGCTGCCCAGTCTGATCTCTGCCTGAGTGTTCTCCAGGCTCCAGGACAGTGTTTTGCAAAAGCTGGTCTAGGGACCTCACCTTGGGGTCTGGGAAGCGACAGATCGCCTCTGATCTGAATCAGGGTCTCTGGGGTGTATCTGTGTGTGTGCATTTTACACAAACTTGAGCATATAGAGGTTGGAAGGCTCTGATTAAGAAATCCCGCTGCCTGACTCCCCTGCCCCAGGAAAGCCTTTGTGGGGCGGGTGTGGGTATGAAAGGTGGAGAACGAGTAACAGGAAGGGAGGGAGGTAATGTTATCCAGCTCTGCATCGAGCTTCACACTCAACACCATGTTTGCTATATGAGGGCAAGGACTTTGTCTTAAATCAGTATTCCTACTGATTTAATAAATAATCTTTGGATTAGGCCAAACACTATTTATTGAAGAAGTGACTGACTGAATGAATGCCTGGGAGGGTTTTAAGCAGGGGAACCATAATCTAATTTTAGAATGATCACTCTAGTTGGAGAACTGCAAATAGGTCACAATGGGATAAGATGGCAGACTATTGGGCAGGCTGATATGGTGTCCAGGCTCGAGGCGATGGTGGCTTTGACCAGGGTGGCACCACGAGGGGTGGTGGAGAAAGTGGACAGAGAGAGGCTTCGGAGGGTCCAGGACTTGATGATCAGGGGGCCTGAGGGACAGGCGGGAATCAAAGGTGGTCTCCATAGTTTTGACTTGGACAACTGGCTGGTGGCGCTGCCATTAAGAGCTTGTGGCTGTAACCTGATTGCTGTAACCTGATTGTGGCTATAACCAGAGGTGAAATCTCAAGCTGAGAATGATATTGGGGTTACCTGGGTGACTACAGAAGACACTGACTAAAGACCCACACCCCCTTCAAATCCACCTCCATCTTTTCCTTGGGAGCGGAGTGGGGGGATGGTTTCCAGCAGTAGACAAGAGGGCCCCCACAGTGGAGGGGCTCCTGGGCATAGATTATGTCAGCAATTTTAGCAATGCAGGCATTTTAGACTTCCTAGCATTTGTATCACGGAGGCTCCCTTAGGGCCCTGGAAGAAATATCATCCAATAACCAGCAAATACACCTGGCCTCCCAGAGATGCAGTGCTACTGATGACCTTGGTGGTAATGACCTTCAGAGGAAGATTCAAGTGAGCACAAAGCCAGTCAAAGGAAACGCTCTAATCCAGGAGCTATAGCCACACAGCTCCAAGTGCATGGCTGCCTGCCGGCCTCTCTGGCCTGGTAGCAATTAGAATTCTTCTCCCACACTGAGTGCGAAGATGAAACAGGTGGGGATTTGCTGAAGCTCTGCCTTTAGGTGGCACCCCTGCCTTTATTCCGGTGACCCTTTGGTCACAATAAGTACCTGGCCTCCGTTCCAGGTTCAGTTACCCAACGGTGTATTAATTCATATTCACAGCAGCACAAAGGCCCAACCCAACTCAGTCTCCAAGGCAGTCTCTCCTTAAGTGCCATTGATTTGGGTCCTGCTTGGCTGTTAGGGTAAGCAGTGGTTTCTTTACAACACAAGAACCTCTTTGGCTTGGCTGCTTCTTAACCACGGGGCTGCCATCCCACTGGAGGGGGCTTGCTACCCTGCACAGGCCCGGGGCATTGTGGGGAGCATTTGGCACATGGTCTCCTTGTGTGCCCTGCGGAGAATGGCATGGTCTTTTTCTGGCCTCTTTGGCACATGCTGTTCCTTCAGCCTAGAAGCCTTTCCTGCCCTTCTTTAACTAGCCAACTGTCTCTGTCCTGAAGGGCTCAGAGCAATGATCACTTCCTACAGCAGGGCCTCTCTGTCACTCCCTCCTGCTCACCAGGTGTCTCTCCTTGGGCTCCCACAGGCCCTGGCTCCCCACTGCTGATGCTAATCAAACTGGGGTCTCTGGGTATCTACTTGCTTTTCTATCCTGTGTGCCTAACACAGCGTCTGGCATGGGGCAGAACCCCGGTAAGTATTTGTGGAGGGAATGAAATAAATTTACAATATTGTGTTGGTCAACAAGAACCAGAAGATGTAAATCCCATAAATGATCTCAGAAGCAGTAGGATTCCTTTGTACCAAACTGGCACGTGAGAAATCAGGAATGGAGACCAGGAACTGGGCTCTCGCCTGCCGATTTCTCTCTCTCCTTTCTTTGACACTGGAATCACAAACTTTAGTTTGAAGACCTGAGATTGAGGCCCTGCTCAGCCACTCATCTGCTGCGTGGCCTGAGCAAGGCAGCTCCCCCTCTGGGCTGCGGTGTCCTCCTTCGTGAAGTAAAGCGGTTGGACTACATATAGATCATTTTAGGTGCTTACAAGTGCTGGGAGCAGTTCTAAGTGCTGTGCTTGTATGATCTCATTTAATCCTTATAATAACCCCATGACATGGGAAGTATTCCCCTATATTCTTAATGGGGAAACTGAAGCACAGAAAGGTTAGTTAACTTGTCCAGCGTCTCACAGCCAGTAACAGACAGAGCTGGGAGTTTTACCCAACAACCTGTTTCCAGAACCCACCTCTTCACCCCAAACTGAATTGCCCCTCAGCTGGATGATGGATAAGACCCGTTCCTGCTTTTCCGTGGAGACTCTTTTATTCTCCTATTGAGGATACTTACATTTGGCGCCTTCAGAGCCCATTTTGAACTGGCCGTTCCCACAAGAGAAGAGAGACGACTTCAGCCTTTCTTCTCTGCCCCTCGTTTTGATTACAGAGGAAACAGGTGAAGGTGCAGACTCAGGAGTTGGGCAGACCTAGGTTAGACTTGCAGCCCTCTCGCTCCAGTCGGTTCCCTATCCAAGGGCGCCATCTAGTGTCAGCATCTGGTTTGGCAGTCGGTGTATGGCTCGGAGCAGAGGCTGGAACCAGGGTGGAGGTGGGTGAGGTGGGAGTGCAGTGAGCCCTGGATTGTTTCCTCCTGTTCTCTGCCCCAAACAGAGCCTCCCTTCCCAGTTCCCCACTCGTCCTGCTTTCTCCTTTTCCATCCAGCTCTGCCATCTCTCTCTCTCTCTCTCTCTCTCTCTCTCTCTCTCTCCCCACTCACATCAACCTACTGAGCAGCACCTGCCCTACACCGTTGATTCTCAGAGGCTGCAGGTGCACGAGAAACACCAATCAGGAGTCAGAAAAGCTAAGGTCAGGACCCAGGGAAACCATGCGCTGGCTATATGACCTTGAGGGAATTCACGAGACTCCTCTGAAGCTACTTGCTTTATAAGGCGGTGATAACCATCCCTGCTTTGCATGTGTTGAAGGGCTTGGGTGAGGAAAAATTGGCTGTGCATGCAAAACAGTGCTCTGAAAGCCCTAGAGTGCCATGAAAATGTAATTTTATAGTGTCTTATTCCAGGGCATCTATAAGAATAGACTCTGTTACTCACAACAGTGATAGCAGTGGCATTTCCTGGGCATCCTAATACCCCAGCTCTGAATGCCTGGAGTCGCCTACACCTGCTTACCTCCGTTTGCCTCTGACTTTCGGACCAAGATGTGCTCCTCCAGGTTGGCCTTTCTGTGCTGCATTAGGTCCCACCAGCACCTGGGAGGCACATGGCTCCTGTGGCAGCAGAGAGGCCCCCATCTGCCGGCTGTTACCCAAACTCCCCGGGCCTCAGTTTCCTCACCTATATAATGGGGATGATAGGCAGCAGCTTCCCTTGTGAGGATTAAGTGAGGTGGTAATGTGAAGCACCTGACAACTTTAGCAAACTCTAAATAGATGCTATTAGTTAGCGTTTCCTTCACATGCTGGCTGTTGGTCTGACTTGCTCTCTTTTAAGAAGCGGTGTGGAGAAATGGAAGCTGCATGGGGCTCATAGCCAGAGAGAAGTGACTTTGAATAGCGGCTCTCTGTCACCAGCATCATCGCTGTGGGACTCCAGCAGGTGTCTTTACCTGTCAGAGCCAGTTTTCTCCCCCACGAAGTAGGGATAGAAGTAGATTCGAGCTCCATGGTTGGGAGGAGCATTTCATGACATCACTTTGTAAAGTGGTCTGCATGTTTCTGTCACTGCTTAATTACCAGATGAGTGGAAGTGTTTACGGTTTTCTTTCACCTCTTTCAGCCACATTCGTTCATCTACCCATTAAAAACACCTATTAAACTTCCTCAATGGGTCCAATCCCATGCTAGTTGCTGGGGATACAAAGATAAGTAAGACACACGTTTGGCCCTCTAGGAATATACAGTCTTGTGGGGGAATAGTAATAAAAAGAACCACTTTCATATACTGAGCAGACACTGTGTCAGGACTTTCCACCATGCTCTCAGTGACTCCTCATGAAGACCCAGGACTTAAGCCCAATGACATGACCTCAGAGGTCTTGATCCCAAGCAATGCTTTGCTTTCTCCTGTCTTCCAGGATTGACAGGTAAATGTGCCAAATACAGGTGAGAAAGGCCATCATAGGGCTCAGAGGAGAGAAGTGCTCAACTCCATGAAGGGAAAGTTGGAGAGGTAGGGGCAGCCGGAGGGCTTGCAGAGAAGAGTTTAGAGAACGATGCTCTGGGGGGTTGGGACAGTGGGCAGAGGCTTGGAGGCACAAGCAGCAAGGTGTCTTTAGGGGACCTGAATGCTTTGGAATGGTTGGAGCCGGGAAAGAGGGTGAGATAGATGATGCTGGGAAGGTGGGTGGAGTAGGTCCGGGGATCACAGAGGGCTCTGGGTGTCCTGGCTTTGCTGGGAACTCCACGCCATAGGGGAGTGTGTGGGTTTCAGAGTGAATGGAGAAGGGGCGATATGACCACCATGGCAGCAGTGTGCAGGGTGGAAGGAGGAAACCAGCAAGGAGGAATTTGCTGTAACCTAGTTCTGGAAGAACTAGCGGTGGCCAAAGAAAGAGGGTGGAGAGGTTCAGCCAAGCAAGAAAGGTGTGACAGGAATCACCTCCTCGCTCACTGAACATGACACAAGGTGGGGGAACATGGGTCACTCCTTAATGGATGGCTGGGAGGATACTGCCACCTACCAGGACAGGACATCCAAGAGCAAGAGAAGAATTTAAGGGGAAAAGATGGTGAATTGATTTTGAGTTGCTGTTTAATAAGTGAGTCAAAGCACCACATTCCAGGTACTGCGCTGTGCACGTAATTCCAAATTCAGCAGCTCTGTACGATCCTATCCTCATCCCCACTTTGCAGGTGAGGAAGCTGAGGTTCAGAAATACCAAGTCTCTTCCCAAGATCGCACAGCTTGTGAGTGGCAGGGCCAGGATTTGAACCCACGTCTTCCTGGCTCCACGCCTGGTGGAAAGGAAAATCGGAGGACGGATTTTCAACTCTCATCACGAAACTTGAGCCTGGTGGCGTCCAGTTGTTTGAGCTGGGCCCTCAGAGTCATCCCAGAAGCCCAGGAAAGTATTGACCATACCCCTCAACCTGATCTCCTCTTGGCCCCAGAGCAACCCTCTGGGGTGTTAGCCCTTCTCTGAGCCTCAGCTTTGGCCAAGCTCACCCTGAGCCAAAGCAGCCTGCAGACCTGCAAGGGGGCAGTGCCCGTGGTGCCCACATTCCAGCCCCTGACAAGGCCATCTTCTCATGCAGCACCTCACACGGGAGAGACGTGAGCTACAGGTGCTGGGGATTAATTTGCCACTTTGGGGTTTGGTGAGAAGAAATAGGATGAGAGAAGGGGAGGAGGACAGATGTATGTCCCCCGAAAGTGAGCCAGTGAATTAGCAGCATCAAACAAATAATAATAAAAAATTGTAGCAGGCGTCACCGTGTTTTGGGGCTAGTTATAACATTACCTCCCAGGTATTGTGCTGCCAGCCTTTCCTACTTTACACCATAGTGAGTCCTCACAACAACCCTGTGACATAGGTACTATTATTTCCCTCATTTCACAGAGGGGGACACTGGGGCACAGGGAGGTAAAATAGCCTGCAGAATGTCACACAGTCATCAGGAGTTTGACTGCCTGTCACTGACACTCTTTCTTCAACCTGTCCTACTCTACCTGGTGTGTCGGACCGCCCTGGGGGCAGAGGGGGAAAATGGAGGCAGGGCGGGGCAGGGGCAGGTGCAGGTGCAGGGTCGGTAGACCCAGCCTCCCTGAATTCCTGCTGGGCTGAAGGGGAAGACAGGTGATCCAGGCGCTGGTCTCCACTCTGCCCCAACTCCCTGTGTGACCTCGGATGTGGTGCCTTCACTCTGAGTTTAACAATTTTCTCTGTGCAAAGAGAGTTTGTTTAGGTGGTGTTTGAGTTTCTTCCCAGATTAAAATGATACAATTATAAGAGCCTTGGGACAGATGGATCATTGGGGTATCGAGGATCTAGTGATCCCGGCACTCAGCTGGACTGGTGAAGGCAGGAACTGGACTGTGCACCAGTCTCCTCTGGGCTACAGCCCTGTTGAGATGGGTTCCCTGACTTCGGTTCCCTTACTACTGCACAGAAGCCACTGGAGGGCACTGTGTCCTCACAATTCCAGCTGAGCTGCCCTCCTATGGCCTAGCATGTGCACTTGAAGCTTAAGAGAACTTGCAAGGCCAGGGGCCAGTATCTGGGAGGCCTCTGGACACGGTGAAGCCCACTTAGGCCATCTGGGGCCGGTAGGACCTGACCCTGTGAAAGGATGTTCAAGAGCCCTGACCAGGAGTCGCAGCCCTGGCTCTCGGTCTGCCGCTGACTCATGGTGAGCTCTGGGCAAATCGCTCCCCTTCTTTGAGCTTCAGGTTCATTCAGCAGCTGTAAAATGGGGACAACGATGTCTGCCTTATGAGCCTGTTGTGAGAAGTGCTCTAAATGGGAGAGCACATGTCAGTGCTTCTAAGCGCTTGGATGTTCCTTATGCCAGAGTATCAATTGTTATGGCCCTCAAAGGATCGTCCAATAACCCTTTCCAAGGGAGGAGGGTAACATTGGTGAGGGCCTACCGTGAGTTTAGAGCAGGCTCAGGCACTTTCCCTAGGCTGCCTCCTTTACACGCTCACAATGGCTCCATGAGATGAATTCTTATCGTCTTCATTTCACAGCTGGCAAAGCACAGGCCCAGAGAGGGAACATGGCTTCTCCAGGGTCATCCAGCCACCAGTGGCCTTAGTGGGACTCAAACCCATTGTCTGTCTGGCTCCACAGACTTGCCTTCAAAGCCAACATGGCCCCACACTGCTGCCTCACACCAAAGCAGGAGGGGGTTCAGTCCCTCTCACTAATGTATCTCAGGCTGGGAGGTGCGAGCACCCCTCCCAATGGCTGTCCCATGAACCAATGTGTCCTGGACATGGAAGCGCATTTCAGTGGGGTTGGGGATGCCCTGATTTTATAATTTCCTTTTTCCTTGGACTTGAGCATGCCTCCTCCTCCTCCCCGGGAAGCCGAGCTGGCCCTGGGATGTAGGTGGCTTCGCCTGCCGCTTCACCGAGCTCTCAGCACGAATAAGTGGCAGGTGGGTAGAAAAAGCTCAGGTTATGGTCCATCCCTAGGTTCCCCCCAAGTATTTGGGGTACAGAGCAATTCGCTGTGGTGGAGGAACACACCTCCATGAGGTGGTCTAATGGAAGGGCTTGTCGTTTTTCTCCGTTTTTGTTTTCTATCTTGATGAGAGAAAGACTGTGCTATCTGCATGGTTGTAGGTAGAGTGTAACTTCGTCTTCCCAGTTTCCGGGCTCGTTTTTCTTATCCTTCCCTCAGGTTGAGAAGGGTGGATGGAACAGCCCGGTGAATTCTGGAGTCTGCCAGCTTGGGGGGGTTTTTGGAGTCCCAGAGTCATGGAATCATGGTGCTGGGAGGAGCCCCAGAGACCAGGTAAGCCAGACCTCTCAGGGTAGAGACGGGACGACTGAGGCCCAGGGAGAGAACCAGACCTGCCCAAGGGTAGCCCAAGGTCAGTGACAAGTTGGGACCAGGATCTGCCTGCTTTCTTGGTCTCACGCCAACCCGTTTTGCGAAGTCCCTTGCTGCTTGAAGTGTGGTTAGCTTAGAAAACTCAGACAAGGAGAGAAGAATAGGATAATGGATGGGGCACGGGGAGATGCTGGCCTTGCCCTTTGAAAGCTCTAGTGGGGAGTAGATTGTCTTCCTCTGACGTCAGCCCCTGGGCAAATAATGGCCATAGAAAGCAAATATTATGAGAGTAAATGTGTAAACACGGGGCTGGCGACAGTTTCAGTGTCAGAAATAGGCTGAGGGCTCCAGGCTCTACCAGACCAGCCCCCTGATGCTGCCTCTCACCAAATGCTGGGAAAGCAGGATCTGTCTGCAAAGATGGGGTGTGGGCAGGTGGGTCCCCCTGAGAAGCTGGGGAGCAGTTTGCCCAGGGACTAAAGGAGAACGTCCGGAGATACAGGAAGGAAAAAACATGGTCAGTTACTAAGCTCCAGGCGCAACTGAGCACTTCATAGAGATTTTCATTTAATCTTCCCAGTAACCCTGAGGGGCAGGCATTGCTGTCCCTATTTTATAGATGAAGACACTGAGGCTCAGAGAGGTTAAGTAACTTGCCCACAGTCACACAGGTAAGAAGTAGTAGAGCAGGCATTTGATTCCAGGTCTGTCTATCCTAGGTGTTTCAAAATCCGGACTAAGGAACTTCCCTTATCAGAAATACCAAGAACACTCATCAAGAAAGGGATACCCAGGCTTTGCTCCAGACCTACTGAATCGGAACCAGTGAGCCAGTACTTTTAACAAGCTCCCACAGAAGGGGTGGGGGGGCCTATGCTGCTAAGACCTGAGAATAATTGCTTAATAGCAGGAGTTGGTCAACTTTTTCTGTGAATGGATAGATAGTAACTATTTCAGATTTTGCAGGCCTTAGAGCAGCGATTCTCAACCTGTGGGTTGCGACCCCTTTGGGGGTCGAACGACCCTTTCACAGGGGTCGCCTAAGACCATCGGAAAACAAAAAGATATTTACATTACGATTCATGACAGTAGCAAAATTACAGTTATAGAGTAGCAACGAAAATAATTTTATGGTTGGGGTCACCACAACATGAGGAACTGTATTAAGGGGTCGCGGCATTAGGAAGGTTGAAAACCGCTGCCTTAGAGTCTCTGTGGCAACTATTCAACTCTGATACTATAGTGTGAAGGAAGTAACAGACAATATGCACATGAATGAACATGGCTGTATTCCAATAAAACTTTATTGACAAAAACAAGTGGTGAGCCAGATTTGGCCCGGGGTAGATTGCTACCTCTTGCTTAGTCTACAGCATGCAAAGTACTGCCACAGCCTGTTTCTCTTGTTTTCCCAGCAGCTCCATGACTAGGGTATGGGTATCTCCATTTTGCAGATGGGAAAACTGAGGCCCAAGGAGCTTAGACATCCAAGGTCAGAGAGGAAGTGCTTGGCCGAGCTGGGATTAGAACCAGACCTCCTAATACCCAGTCCAAATGGTGCTGAAAATTATGAAGCCTGCTAAGAATGTCTGGATCATGGGGATTATCATTATTTAATGAAAGCACTCACCATTCATTGAGCGCTTACCACGTGCCAGGCAGAGAGTCATTATCTCATTTATATGCTACCCAGATGTTGAATGTCATTGTCTCTGTCACATGGGGCCGTCACAACCTCCCTGGGAGGTAGGACTGCATCTGCAGTGTGTCAAAACCAGCTTATCTTGAGTGCCCCACACACCTGATATGCCACAGCTGGACAGGGGAAGATGGAAGCTGCTGACAACAAGCCTTTCCATTCCTGAGTATGTGTGCACACCCCTCTCCACCCTCAAACAAACATCACACAGACATGTGGTCAGTTCAGTGACCTCCTTGTCATAGGTAGGGGAACACAAAATTCAAGACCTACAGATGACTTGTGGGGTTTACGTGAGATGTCCCCAGTGAGATTGGGAACCAGGAAACCGCCTTGTGTGGGGGAAAAATGTTGGACTTCCAGCTGGCCTAGATCCCACACCACGCTCAGCCCCTGGTCTGCTGGGTGACCTTAGGTGTCACTTTCCTCATTTGTAAATGAGTGTCACCCTCCTGATTTGTGAAATGGATGGGAAATAGGTTTTCTCAGTTGTTTCAGTCATCCAGCCAGCCACAATATATGAAGTACTTATGCGCCAAGCACAGCTAGATCATTTTGATTTGAAATTCCAAAGATATGAGATGCAATCCTTCCTACTCCTGAATAGGAGTTAGTAGATAAATGATAGGTCCTTTGGTTCAAGGATGCCTTGGGCTAGGATTGCTCACTAGGCAAAAAGTTTATCTCTCTTCCCTGCATAAAAGGAGGTCTTGGCAAGACTGCAGGGCCAGCTCCACCCACCAATCCATTCATTAATCCAACCTTCCATCCACCCATCTTTCCTCTATTCACTTCCTTTTGCATCCCTCCATCCAATCATCCATATAGCTCTATCCACCCATTTATTTATCCAGGTACTTGTTGAGCACTTACCATGTGCCTCATGTAGGACTGTGTCCACTCCTTCCCCACCTCCAGGAAGTCCCCACTCATGCGCACACCCACCTAGGGTTTGAGGCGGAGGTAACGGAAAGCCTGGAGCCCAGGTAGCAATAGTTCTCCATTCTCAGAGTCCAGGGAATTTCTGGAATGCCTTTAGGCACTTTTAGGGTGGACAGGGCCAGAGACCGATCTGCTCAGGCTGCACATTCCTTCCCATCCAGATGCGGCCCCTCCTCCTGGTTCTGCTCTGGCCTCCCTTCCTCTGAGAACACGCGAGGCCCCAGCCCTGGGCATGTGTGAACTGAAAGCAATCCTATGTGACTAGGTAAACAAAAGGTAGCATATCCATTCAACGGAATATTATTCAGCCACGAAAAAGAATAAAGCACTGACGCAAGCGACAACGTGGATGAACCTTGAAAACACCATGCTAAGTAAAAGAAGCCAGACACATAAGATCACGTATTGCCTGATTTCATTTACATGAAATTCCCAGAAAGGCAAATCCCCAGAGACAGAAAGTATATTATTGGGTAGTCGGAAAAGTCATGATGCATTTTTGCAACAAAAAACATAGGAAAAAATGCATCATGACTTTTCCGACAGCCCGGCAGTAGTTGCCAGGAGCTGAGGGGAAGGCGGAATGAGGAATGACTGCTAATGAGTAGAGGGCTTCTTTGGGGGATGGTGGAATGTTCTGGAATTAGATAGTAGTGATGGTTGCACAACCTTGTGAATATAATAAAAAACCATTGGATTGCATAGTTTCACAGGGTGACCTTTATGGGAGCTGAGTTATTTAAAAGGATTTAAGAGTTATTAGGAAACATTAAAAACTTTAAGCAATATTCCCATGTGTGATCACATGGGCTCCTCCCAACTCCTGGTGACACAGCCAGGGCAGGTAGCACTGAGGCTGTTTTTCACTGAGAAACTGGGTACTCAGAGGGTGTGAAGGACCTGCCTTGCTAATTAGTGGTGGGGGGGGGGCAAATTGCAGACTCAGGCTCCTGGTCAAGTGCTCTTTCCTTCATGTCAGGCTGCTTGATGAGTAGATGGTACCTCGTGAGCCAATCCCCCAGCAATGTCTATTTGCCACTTAGTTCAGGAGCCTCTGCAGGCAGGCACTGTACTAGAAGAGGCTACTACAATAGCTAATGGCTGCCATGCAAGAGCGTTACTCGGTGCCAGGCACATGGGTCGATGGTGTTGTCTATTTCCTTCTCAAAGTCCTCTGTCACAGACCTTCCTTGTTAACCCCAAACTCCTTCCCAGGAGCACCCTGCCAGGTCCTGGGGAATCCCCAGTGAACATGGACTGGTAGGGGGTCACACTGCCTTCACTATGGAAACCAACGAAATGGGCAGGGGACAGGCCTATAACTTCGGTTGGGCCATGAACATTGAGCAAGTGGTGGAGAGGTTCGGGGACCACTGGACTGGTCATCATGGGGCTGCAGCAGCCCACACCTGGGCTGCTCCCACCTCCTCTGATCTCTGCTGCTCTACCCTCCGTCATTCCTTGTTTTCTACTCACTTTCTCGGTGTGGCCTTCCAGCTTCATGTCGATTCTGTGGGCTCCCAATATCCTTTCAATAAACTTCCTTTTGCACTCATGGGAGACAGAGTCTGGCTCCGTTACTTGCAACCATTCTCTCTGACCAATGTATCCAATGAGATAGATACTCTTATGTGCCCATTTTACAGATGAGGAAACTGAAGCTCAGAAAAGTGAAGTAACTTGTTCAGAGCCCCCCAGATAATGAGTGGCAGATCCATGATTTAAACCCAGGTCTGTCTGAGTCCAGAACCCAATCTCTTAGCCTCTACAAGAAAGAAGGGTCGGCAAATCTTCCCTATAAGCCAAACAAGGAGAGGGCATATTCTCTCAACAGTTCTGTGAGGGACAAATTATATTTTAGAGATACGAAAACTGAGGCTTGGGGAGAGGAGGCTACTTGATTTATAGGTCCCAGAGATGACCCAAATCCTGTGCTATTTGCAGAGGTGGCAATCGAGACTCCAATGGTGGGTGTCCCCTCTTTCCAGGTGACAGACTTTCAATCTTGGCTCCATCAACATCTCCCTGCCCAGGACTAAGGGGGTGGAAATGGACTCAAGCCATTAATACATGAGCTCAGGGGTTTGGGCAGCCCCTGGGAGAAATCCTGCCCCACAGCCCACGTCTCCTATAAATCAGGGGCGCAGGAATCCACAACACTGATAAATACTTACTGTTGCCTCAAAAAAAGTCTCACTTGATATATTTTATTTGTGAAAAGGCAGTGAATGGCAGGGCCCCATTGCTTTTGGCCATCCAGCAGAGCTTTAAGGGTGCTCTGTCCCAGCTGGCACCCCTGGGGCACCTCCATGTCTGCATCTCAGGCCACAGCACCAGGTCACAATGTGGCATTTTGCTTGGGCTCCAGTGGGCAGGACTCTGGGAAGGACCCAGCGGGTAGTCTCGGCGGAGAGAGGTGTGGGAACAGGGCAATGGAAGGAAGATGACCGTGGGCTCTGCTACTCTAATAGCCCCAGAACCAGCCTTAGCCCAAGTCCCAAGGCCGTTCCCAAACCGACTTCAATTCAGGCTGGACATTCGTACCCACCTCTAACCCCCTTTCAGCCCTCATCCCAGCCACGCCTCGGCACCAGCCCCAGCTTTAAGCACCACCCAAAACTGCCCTAGCCCCAATCCCATCCACAGTTCAGCCTGACATCAGCTCTGTCCCAAGTTCAACTCAAGCTCAGTCAACTCCAGGCCTAACCTCAGACCCTGCAGCTACAGCCCAGTTGGAAAACTCAGCCCTAACCCAGGCTTGAATCCTGCGCTCAGCTCTGCCACACCCTGGTGCTAACCTCAGCCCCAACTCGCCCGGGAGCCCCAAGGCCAGCCAGTGGTATGCTCTGGGCAAGGGCAGAGGGGTCACCAGATGGCTTTCCTCTGCCTCGGGGTCTGACACAAATTACTTTTAAATACCTTGTATGTGCCAGGCTTTCTTCTAGGTGCTAGGGATAGATCTGTGAACACAAACATTGCCTTGGGCAGAGGGGAGAGCCTCCCTCCTTCCCGGACCTGTGCTTCCTCCCTACCCTCCCTTTCTCCCAGCCTCCATCCTTTCCCCCTAACTCCATCCTTCCATCACAGCCCCCCTCCGCTCCTTAGTCTCCATCCTTGCCCCAGCCTCCCAGCTCTGAGCCTTCTACTCACACTCCACCCCCATCCATTCTCTGCCCTTCTCTAGAGCCAGGAAGCTCCCGCTGTGCTTTGAAACAGCCGCTATCTCCCTTTGTGATTTGGACAGGTCTCCTTTGGGGCCTTGAGTAAGCTTTTTAATGGACAGCGAGAAAGGGAGAGTTGGGAAAACCTGGCCTTTGAGGTTCCGCCAGTTTATGACCTTCTAGAAATCACCCATCTATGCACCAAGGTCAATATCTGGGCGGTAAATAGATGCTAGGTTTTCTGGACTGGGCTTCAGGGGGTAGAGAGGAGGCGCTGGCATCCAGGACCAAACAGACAGTCTTCTCTCTGGAGGGGTCTGGAAAGCACGACTTCTCTCCTCTACCCACACCCAGGGCCATGCAGCTGACGGAGTCATGCAGCCCTGGTCCCATGGCCACTCGCCCTCTGACTTTTCCGTCATTTTAGGATGATGTCCCAGAGCCCCCATGCACCAGGCCCTCATAGGGTTCTGACTCCCTCCCTCCACCCCGGCTTCCCCGGGCTTCTGCCTCTCCTGGTTCAGTCTCAGCCTCTCTTGTCCTCACCACTGGTCTCCCTTCCCCACTCCTCACATTCTCTCCTTTTGCTCTTCTATGCATTATTTTTCAATCCTTCTAATTGTCTTAGGACCACCTCCGCCCTCCCGTCTTGTCATTTTCTCTGCAGCATTTTTCTTCTCTCTCTTTGTTTGTCTCTGTCTCTTCCTTTCGATTCTCATATCGTCTGTCACTCACAACCAAAAGAATGCAAAGGAACTGGAGCTTCGGATCCATGGCAGTTGAGGAAGTAAGAGGAATTTTAGCCCTTAGTCCTAAGAAATTCTTGTGACCTGTCTATTCCGAGCAGACACCTGCACTGCCCGTGTTTAGCATAACTCTAGAGATGGCTGGATGACCTTTGGCGCGCTGTTCCTTGAGGTTTTACAATAAATTGTGCAATCTCCCCTGGTCCTGCCAGCTATCCTATGAGGAAGATGGGGGCACATGTTAATGTCTCCATTTTCCAGATGGGAAAACTGAGCGGACAGTGACCTCTTGTGCAGGTCAGAAGCTGACCCCAGAGTCCAGTGCTCCCCTTTGTCCCCTTCATGACACTGTGGGCTGTAGCACCCACCGCTCACACTGGGAGGAATATTTCCAGTTGCTTCTGGGGTGCACAGGGGCCTCCAAAGCTGGGTGGTCGGTCATGTTTTGCACCCAGCGCCACGATCTACAGGTCACCGCAGCCTCTGCGGGAACATAGAGGGGTTCTGTGGAGAATTTTAAGGAGAGGCTGCTGCTTTTAGAAGCCCAGAGAAAGGGGGACTTCTTTATGGAGAGAAGACCCATGGGGGAGGGGCCTTGGCACTTAGCTCAGAAAAGTGGCCCCATGAGAGAGCACACCCTGGCTCGGGGCACAGGCTTTGGGTTGAGAGCTGGCTGCCGTGTGATCCCTCCAAGCCTCCATCTCCTTAATGCAGTGGAGATACTGCCCACTTCCAAGGGTGACAGATATGACAGCCCTTTGTTAAACGTATGGCAGGCAGGTGCTCATTGTCAATAACATGGACCATTTATATTGAATGTCGAGGACCCAGCATTTAGCAGAGGTCTCTCTGTTGACCTAAGAACGCCACAATAACTTTAAGGGGTTTGTGATTCTCACCCAGTTGAGAAAGCAGTGGACTTGAATTCGATTTATTCTACCATCTTGACAAAGAAACCTGGCAGCGGGTAAACTATGCACTTGAATAGTCTTGTGCTCGTATGTCATTGAGTTCAAATTTGGATGTGAAGGTGGCGTTTACAAAGATACCGGTTGTATTGAATAAGCGCTAATAATTGCCAATATTTTTATTTATTCAGCACTTACCATCTGCCAAGAACAGGTAGGCCCTTTACATGCATTCTTCATCCTTACAATATCATGGGGTTAATATCCCCATTTTAGAGACAAGGAAACTGAGGCTCAGAAAGGTGAGGTAACTTGCCCACTCTTGGGTGATGGAGCCAAGATAGAAACCCCATCAGCCTGCCTCCAGAACTCAAGTTCTTAACAACCATGTTTTATTATGATGTGCTGAGAACGTTGCCTCCATGATCTCATTTCATCTCGTAATAATTCTGCTAAATCGGAATAACAATACTTATTATAGCTAGCATGTGGGGAGCTGCTGTTACGTGGCAGACCCTGTGTGAAACACAATACCTGTATCGTTTCATTTCATCCTAACAGCTCTGCGAGACGTCCCAGTTTTATAAACAAGGAAGTAGAAGCTCGAAAGCAAGGCTCAAACCAATCTCAAAACAGTGTCGAAGCTCCTTAGTCCAGCATTTGAGGTGAAGGAGTTCCCTCATGGCCGGGCCCCTGCCTCCCTCCATAACCTCACCAGCTGCCTTGTTCCTCCCCTCACATTCAACTTCCCAGCACTGTTTGCAGTTCTCTGAGAATCCCTGGCGTGTTATGCCTCTGTGCCTTTGCAAACCCTGTTTCTTCTGTTTGGGATACCCGGTCCTTCTATAGTGTCTAACACCTACTTGTACTTCAAGCCTTAACTGGGATGTCACCTCCTCCAGGAAGCCTTCTCTGATTGCTTACGCCTGGCCAGGTGCCTTTGTTATATTCTCCTATAGATCTCTGCCCCCTTACCCCCCAGTCAACTGTGTTGTAAGCACCTCTTTGTTGGTCTGCCTTCCCGGCTGGAACAGGAGCACCACGAAGACAGGAACCTGTCTGTCACATTAAAGATCGTCTCCCTAGTTCCCAGACAAGCACCTGACTCTAGGAAATGCTCAATTTATACTTGACTAAACAAATAAGTAAAATACATCAAAGCAGACAAAGCTAAGTTCATTGAGTGCCAAGTGTTTCGCATGTATCATCTCATTTAATTCTTACACCAACCTTAAAAGGTAGAGGCTATCATTATCTCCATTTTAAAGATGGGAAACTGAGGCACAGCAAGGTTAATTCTTTGCCCAAGATCATGGTTAGTACTGGTGAAGCTGGGATTCATATCTAGGTCTCCCTACACTATCCTGCTTCAAAGATACCTGAAAGGAAGTCAAAATACTTGGAAAGGAGTAAACTCACCGTATAATGATCAAAATACAATTATAGTTGATTATTCAAATGAGCAAGTGCTGTTAGAAAAGATGAGCTAAAGGGGAAAGCGCTCTAAAAGTTCAGCAGGGTCTGTATGTCCCAATCTGAAATGCTGGTTGAAGTGGGGAATGGGTGGATCTGAGGCTAAACTGGCCTCGGTGATGGTCAGGATTGGTCCCTGGCATGGAGGCAGCAGGACAGCTCCCCAGACCAGGTGGGTGTATTCTCAGCACATTTTAGGCTCCCCCACCTCCCCTCTCCGTTCTGGCTGGACTCAGTCAGGCTGCTGGATGGAGGGGCAGCATGGTAGGGGGACTCCCACACCCAGCCTTGCTTCGAGGGCACATTCTCAGTGCTGGGACAGGGGTGTTCCAGGGCTGTTATCTGTCTGGTTTGAATTAGATGCTGGGCTCTGCAGAACCTCGGGCTCATTAGTGGTTTCATCGCCCAGCCTGGCGCCTGCAAGATGGTAACATTTTATTGTTTCCTTGCTTTTTCTTTCTTTTTTGTTTCTGTCTCTTTTTCCCCTTTGTTTAATGTTTCAAATTTCCACCTCATGCCACAAAAATGCAAAAGCTGCCACAGTCCCGCTGGGACACACTCACGACAACGGCACGTCTGGTGCCCGCACCCCTCACCACTCTCCAGGATGCCACAAGCTACAGATCCATGTATCCCTCCCTCAGGGCTGGACTCGCACGGAAGCGGGTCTGAGTGCATCCCTGCTCCCATACCCAACACACAATATACCCGCATACTGGCATTTCTCTAGGAACTCAGGGTGGCACAATGGTTAGCAGGCATTTCTGGGGTCTCTCTGCTTCTGTTTTTCTGTTTTTTGTTTTTTGCCCTGACCCAGTTTTGAATTCTGATCCACAATTTATTCTTTTACTTAGCAACTCAACTTTTTGTCACCTGCAAAATCGATGTAATAAGAATATTTGTCTCCTACCAATGATATGAAGCTGAAAGGAGACAGTGAGCAGAAGGTTTTTATCCCAAACCCAACATATAGTAAGTACTTAATGAACAGTAGGCATTTCTATTATCCTGCTGATGCCAGGGACAGCCACTGCCACTTGCAGAGCAACTACCTCCAGGTTGAAGGTTAGACAAGAAGTCTCACCAGGTCAGGTGTGGAGAAGTGCTCAGTAAGGTGTATCAGTGCTCATCATCACCACCCCCATCACCACCACCACCATCATCACCATCGTCACCATCATCACCACCATCATCATCATCACCATCATCACCATCACCATCATCATCACCACCCCCATCACCACCACCACCATCATCACCATCATCACCATCATCATCACCATTATCACCACCATCACCACCACCACCATCATCACCATCGTCACCATCATCACCACCATCACCACCACCATCATCACCATCGTCACCATCATCATCACCATCATCATTATCACCATTATTATCACCACCACCACCATCATCACCATCATCACCATCACCATCATCA
>NW_017731890.1:274860-377724 GCF_001890085.2 Hipposideros armiger
CACCACCATCATCACCACCATCACCATCATCATCACCATTATTATCACTGCCATCACCATCATCATTACCACCACCATCACCATTATTATCACCACCATCACTATCATCACCATCATCACCATCACCACCACCATCACCATTGTAATCATCACCACAATCTTCATCATCATCGTCATCATAATTCTACTTCTGTTATTCTTTCACTGTTTTTCCCCCAGCAGACAGTGGGAGAGAATATGATGAGGAGAAAGGGAGGAGGGCTGAGCTGACTTGGAAGAAACGTGAATTGCAGGACCAAAGAGGCTCCTGAAAAAAAGAGATGGGCTAAGTTAGGTGGGGCAGGAAGAGTTGAGGGGGCTGGTGCAATGGGTGCAGCCCAGGAGAGGTGGGATGGAGGGGGAAGGCAGTTGGAGGGAGGAGTTAATTTCTGATCAGAGCTTACATTACACAACATATATTATGTTACCTTTGAGTTGACAAGGATTTCTCTCAGTCTGTCTAACCCTCACAGCAATCTTTGGAGGAGGGGGCGGTTAGTCCCATGTCTAGTGCTGCTTTCTCAGGCATCCGGATTGGGCAGGATGGCCTGTGCCTGGTGGGGTCTGTAAGGGCTGTGCCAGGTCACCGGCTGACATTTTCTTGGGATCCTTTGCCTGACACCTGTGTGAGCAGAGGAGAGGTCATCATCGGTCTGCCAGTAAGTCTGTGGCTGGAACTGGGAATTGGGAACTCTGGGTCTCTGGATGCCAGAAAGAAGAGGCCTTGCATACTGAGTAACCAGCTGCCAAAGTCTCAGTCCTCATCTTCCGCACCCTCTCAGCAGCCTTGGTCAAAGCTGATTTCTCCCTCCTGCCTTAAGCCCTGGCTTCCAGAACACCACACTCTCTTGGTTTTCCTCTTTCTTCCCTGGCCACTGCTTCTCTGGCTCTGTTCTGGGATTCATTTCCTTTTCTTAATCCATAAATGCTGGAGGACCCCAGGGGTCCTCTCCCCGACCCTCCCAGGTGGTGTCATCCAGTCTGATGTTAAGGATAGAGTCTCTTTATTCATGGACATCTCCCAAATGTCTATCTCCAGGCCAAACCTTCCCCTTGAGCTTGACTCTTATGTCCAACTTCCCATTTGGAGAAGTCCCCACCACATCTCTAACCAGATTTGAGGGGTGTTCCTGAAACCCCTCTCCCTTCGGTCTTCTGACACCAAACCCCTGGAGCCATCCTACCTCCTCTCTTTCCCTCATATCCTGCATCTAATCCATCCCCAGTTCTGGTCAGTGCAATTTAATAATGAATCTTGACTCCTACAGGCACCTCACTGCCACCCTGGCCTGTCCCATTCCCTTGTATCCCTATTGTTGAACTAGGCTTATACTGTCTCCTTGCCTCCCCCCTTCCCTGCTGCCCTCCAGTCCAGTGACCTTTTAAAAGTGGACATCCAATCTTGTCACTTTGCTTAAAACTCTCAAATGCTTTCTGACCAAGATAGGATAAAGTCCTACGTGACAGCCAGATCCGTATGTGCATTATGAACTGCTGACTACCTCTCAGGCTGCATCTCCTAAAGTTCTGCCCTGCTCACTTTAATCTGGATATTAGTCTCCTTCATGTTTCTGACCTTTCCAAGCTTGTTCATGCCTCAGGGCCTTTGCACTTGCCATTTCTCATGCCCAGGTTGCACTGCCCCACGTGTTCCCAAGACTTGCTCCCTCTCTTTGTTCAGATCACTTTTTCAAACCTTCTTATCAGAAAGGCCTTCTCTGATGGCCTTTTCTAAACGGCCTCCACTGGCTTTCCTGCTCAGACTCCCGCACCAGTCTGTTCCAGCCCTCACCCTACTTTCTTCTTCTCCATAGCACTATCTTCCACATTACATTAGATCATGTTCCTATTTGCTTGTTTGATGTTTCTATCTCCCACTTGATTGTAAGCTGAACTGTGGGGACTTTGTCTTGTTTACCACTGTTTCCACTATGCCTGGCACTTAGTCGGTTCTTAGTAACTTTGTGTCTGATGACCGAGTAAATGAAGATCCACTTTGGCTGTGCTGAGACATTGTATTCAGGAACACCTCATGCAGTGAATGTGTGTCCAATGAATTAATGTGAGATTGCTGTAGTTGCCTTTTTGACTGTCAGCTCCTTAAGGGCAGACCCATAGCTCACTTCTCTTGGCATTTCTCAGGCTTTACATAAGCTGTGTGACCTTGCTCAAGTCATGTAACCTCTCTGGGCTTCAGTTTCTTTATCTATAAATGAGAATAATAAGGGGACTCATGTCATAGGGTTGTTGGGAGGATGAAATGAATTAATATATGTAAAGCTCTTAGAACAGTGCCTAGCACAGTGTAAATGCTCATTAAACATTAGCTGTTAAGACCATCCTCGTTTTGCATGTAGCAGATGATTCAAAAGCTGTAAGAAAGGGGATTGAGTAGACACTGAGTTACCTTGAGCTGAGCCCCAGGAAGCCTGTTCACATTGTCCTTTGCTTTTCCCATACTAGGAGCTGGAGAATTGTCTGATAACATGAACTGAACTGAAATTAGAAACCACATTATGCCGTCAACTCATGCTGCGTTTGTGGTCAGCTAAACCCCAAAGCCTTTCTACACAGCCTTATTGCTCAGCCAGTGAGCCCTCATCCTGTATTTGTGGGTTTTGCTTTATTTTTTTGTGGTCTTTTGCTTTTTTTTGTGTTCCGGATTATAAAAGTAATATATGCCCACTGTGGAAAGTTTACAATGAGCATAAAATTACAAAGGGCAGGAAAAGAGCAGGTTACAAATCAGCATGAATGGTTTGAATCCACTTGCATAAAATGTTTTTATATACTTATAAAGAGAGGCAAGGAGAGGGAGAGAGAGAGAGAGAGAGAGAGAGAGAGAGAGAGAGAGAGAGAGGCTTTAGATGTTCACTGAAATGTTTGCAGTGGCTGCATTCATGTGATTTTTATACTCTCCCTTATATTTTTTTTCCTTTATGCTGTTCGGATTTTTATAAGAACAAACCTGTATTACCTCTTCAAAACTAAGTTTTTAAAATAATAATTATTTTAAAATGGAAATCAGATAATTTAGCCCCCCTACTGGAAATCCTTTAAAGGCTCTTTATTTATTCAAGAAATATTCACTGAATGGGTACTAAGTTGAATGGGCCAGGCTGGTTCTGGCTCCTCCCTCTTGCTTTCTGGTCCTCACAGCTCCCATCGCGATCTCAGAGTATTCTTCTTCATGGGTTCTAGGTTTAATGTCTATCTCCCCATAGAACTGACCTATATGAAGGCAGAGCTCTGCAGAATGCCTGTGTCTGTCTTATGCATAGACTGTCCCCAGAGTCCCAAACGATGTCTGGCATATGGTAGGCACTCAATAGCTAACGAGTGAGTGAATGAATGTTGAAAAGCAAAAGTGAAGAAGTAAAAAAAAAAAATCTTTTATAATTCTACCACCCACAGATTATTGTTAGCATCTTGGTATGTTTCCTTCCAAACCTTTTTTTTCTATTTTATGTATAAAATATAGTTGAAAACACATTTTGCGTATTTTTCTTTTTAACCCAGCCTAATAGCCTAAGCATTTCCCATGGTGTTAAGAAATATTATTTTTCTTTAATGTACAGCATGGTTCTCGACCAAGGGTGATTTGCCCCCTAGGGGGCATTTGGCAATGTCTGGAGGCATTTTTGGTTGTCACCACTGGCGGGAGTGGGGGCATTGCTACTGGCTGCTAAGCATCCTACAATGCACAGGAAGGCCCCCATGACAAAGAATTCCCCGGCCCCAAATGCTGACCGTGCTGAGGCTGAGAGCCCTGCTGTCTAGTGGTCCGTCACGTGGCTCTACAAGACCTGACTTATCCACTCCCTCTTGTTGGAATAGAGTTGTTTCTAGTTTTTCACTGATACAGATGAGGTCATGATAAAGAGTTTCAGACATAAATTCTACATTTCCTTAGGATAAGTTGCCATGCTTAATTTTTAGGAACTTAAGGGAAGACAGCGTTGACCTCGCTTGAACTTCATTTCGTCAATTTCAACTGGGTAGTCCAGCCGCCCTGGGGATTCTGTCCTCTGCCACATTTGTGGTTTCTCCCAGCTGTGAGTCATGTCAAAGAAAAGATCCAGGCTTTCATGGCCAGGGTGCTTTCTGTGATGAGGGCTACCCCAGCAACACCTCACCTGTCTTAACCTTTAGGTTGTTATCACAAATTGCCAGAGACTAGGTGGCTTAACAATAAACATTGTGTCTCACAGTTCTGGAGGCTGGAAGTCCAAGATCAAGATGCAGACAGGTCCTGTGTCTGGTGAGGGCCCTCTTCCTGGTTTGCAGATGGCTGCCTTCTTGTTGTATCCTGACATGGTGGAGAGAGAGGGCTCTAATCTCTTTCTCTTCTTATAGAGGCACTAATCCCATCATGGGGCTCCACCATCAGGACCTCATCTAAACCTGATCACCTCCCAAAGGTTCCACCTCTTTTTTTTTTGTAAAGATTTTATTGGGGAATTGGGAAAGGGAACAGTGTTGGGGAATTGGGGAAAGGGAACATTGCGTTTTTCAAGGACCCATCAGCTCCAAGTCAAGTTGTTGTCCTTCAATCTTAGTTGTGGAGGGCGCAGCTCAGCTCCAAGTCCAGTTGCTGCTTTCAATCTAGTAGGGGGGTACGGGGAGCGGGGGTGGGGTGGATGGCACAGCCCACCATCCCAAGTGGGAATTGAACCAGCAACCTTGTTGTTAAGAGCACACATTCTAACCAACTGAGTCATCCGGCTGCCCGTCGGCAGCTCATGGCCACTCAGCTCAAGGAGCCGTGTTCAATCTTAGTTGTTGGGGGGGAGGGGCCGGGTGGGGGGGCAGCCCACTATCCCATGCGGGAGTCGAACCAGCAACCTTGTTGTTAAGAGCACAAGGTTTCATCAGCTGAGCTATCTGGCCGCCCGTTGGCAGCTCAGTGGGAGCTCAGCTCAGGCGCAGCTCGCTGGCTCATGTGGGAATCAAACCGGCGACGCTGTTGCTCAGAACTCGTGTTCTAACCAACTGTGCCACCCGGCCGGCTCAAGGCTCCACCTCTTCATACCATCTCACTGGGGGCTAGGGTTTCGACATATGAATGGGGGGGGGCAGGTGGGCTCAACAATGCAGTCCATAACATCACCTGTCCAAGGTGTCAAGTCCTCATTTGGGAAGAGCCTGGTTAACCATGACCTATAGATAATGTCTGTCATGGGAGCAAAAGGGCAGAATTGATTCAAGGTTGCCATCCTTGAGTTGTGCCAACAAAACCACTAAGAGAGTTTGGACATCTCTTTGGGAATTGCTTTGAGGTATACAATGCTTTCCCCCAATAAGAACCTTATCTAGGTAGAAAGTGTTGCTCTGTGTACAAATGCAACCTATGTTAGACGCAATATTCATTTATTCATTCAGCATATATTTACTGAGCCCCTGCTGTGTGCCAGGCACTGTTCTAGGCACTAAGGACACAGAGATGAAACAAGCCTCTGCCCTCATAGAACTTACATTCTAGAGGGTACACCATCATATAAACAAATTATATAAAATACAATGTCAGGAAGTGATTAGTGCTTGAAAGAAAAATACAGCAGGGACAGAGAGCGGGAGAGCAAAGAATGCTATTTTAGATGAGGCCGAGATGCGCTCTCTGAGGAGGAGTTATTTTAAAGTGATCTGAATTAAGAGAATGAAGGAGCTGAGGGAATAGCAAGTGCAAATGCCCTGAGGTGGATATGTGTCAGGCAAGTGTGAGGAGCAGCAAAAAGGCTGGTATGGCTGGTGTGAAATGAGTGAGGGGGAGAGCCATAGGAGATGAGGTTAAAGTGACAGGTGGTGGCCAGGTCAAGTAGGGACCTGTAGGCCACCGTGAGGACTTGAAGTTATACTCCATTGGAGGGTTTAAGCAGAGCAGGAAAGAGATCAGATGTCCATTTTAAATGACCCCTCTGGCTGCCCTATGGAAGATGGACCATAAGGAGACAGGAGAGGCTGTTGTAATAATGCAGGTGAGAGACGATGGTGGCCTGGACCAGGAAGACAATGGTATATATAGATGGTAAGAAGTGGCCAGGGCCCAGATATATGTTGAAGGTAGAGCTGGTGGGTTTGCTGTTGGATTGCGTGTTGGGGAGGCATGAGAGAAAGAGGAATTAGAAGTGACTAAGACCTGAGAGGGAGCTCTTAGAACTATGAGAGCTCTCTGCTGAGATCCGTGCTTTGTGACATGCCCACATATGGTGGGTCCCCAAGACAGTCAGCCAACCCCTGGACAGTTGGATGCTGATCAGCTGGCAGGATCAGCCGTGCTCTAGGGTTTGTTTTTCCAACCATGCGCTTTTTTCACTCTTAATTTGGTGCCTCGGGACAGGCCCCCCAGCCCAGCCCCATGGAGAAGTCTTGCCTTCCAGCCAGAGGACTGTCAAGACAGGGCTCGCTGGCTGTGCCCAGCCAGGAAAGTGGTTTGAGCTGCTCCTCTCCTGCCCGCTTGGCTGGACAGAGCACGGCACTGCTGATGAAAGCTAAGACACCTCGGTCCCCAGGCTTTCAGGAAAGCTGCTGCCCACCTGGCCTTCCACGCTCAGTTTGGCTGTATTATCTCGGCGAACCTGGCCTGCATGATAGAGAATAAATTAGCACTTCCATTAAGGAAAATAAAAAAAGCCTGCTTTTATTTGGTGATGAAATGAAGTATGGGAAAATGTTTGGGTTGGTTACAGGGCTGAGAGGAGAGGGGTGTGGGGGCTGGGCGTCCAGGGGAGCAGCTGGCAGGAGCTGTCCTCCACCGGACCCGGGGAAGAGGTCCTGGAGGCGGCATCTGCGTTGGAGGTCGCTGAAGGCCTCCCAGTGCTTCCAGGGACTTGACTTTAGGAAGTGGCACTGGGATTGGATGGAGCTTGGTTCTAGCCCCTGTAGATGTGGCTGGATGACTTGGGGCAAACCCCTGACCTCTGCTGGGCCTTCCTTTCCTCATCTGTTAATGAGGAAGTTGGTCTCAATGGCCTCTCAAGGTCTCCCTCGTGGCCGTTGTCTGGGATCTGCAGGGAACAGAAGGTGT
Source organism: Hipposideros armiger (assembly GCF_001890085.2). NCBI lineage: Eukaryota > Metazoa > Chordata > Mammalia > Chiroptera > Hipposideridae > Hipposideros > Hipposideros armiger. Next base: position 281,924 of record NW_017731890.1, read on the forward strand.
CCCTGAGGGTGTTTCTGACACGATCACCAGGTGCACGGGTGGGGGAGGGTGGAGCATTGTCCGTGATACTTCAAGAAAGGGCAGTGCGTAACTCTAAGTTTCTACCTTGGAGAAGCTTGGGGAGTATTTACCTATGTCAGAGCCAGCTTGCTGGGAACTCGTGGAGAGCAGAGACTGGGGCAGATAGGGAGAGTGGCAGCTGACATGGGGGAGGCTGGGGGGACCCCAGAGAGGGCAGGGCTGACCCTGAGAGTGTGTGTGTGTGTGTGTGTGTGTGTGTGTTGGGGTGGGGTGGGGGGTTCACTGACTTCTGTCACGGGCTGCACTTAAAGGTTCTGATCCAAGGGGGGCTGTTAGGAGGTTTTAGTGTCAGACACCATGGCCGAACCATGCATCAGTGCAGACAGCCACCACCAATGCCAGGGTCCAGACCCAGGGCAAGGATGGGCAGCCAGGCGGAGAGGGTTGGACTCCATCCATAGCGGGTGGGAGCATGGCACAGGGGTTCTGTGCTCGGGCTCCACAATCGGAACAGCAAGTTCGCAGCTGGCCAGAGAGCTACTGAGCTAGCTTGCCTCCACTTCTCTGGGCCCCGTTTCCTCCTCTGTAACAAGGGAAAGGAACTGTCCCACCTCATAGAGCTGGGGCAAGGATTCGGCAGGACGACGTGTCCCATGTCGGGGTACCTGGGCACAGCTCACTATCGGTTGGTGTCATTTTCAGGAGGACAGGAGGCCAATCCAGCCATCTCCTCCACCCCTGGGCTGAGCCAGGTGAATCTGAGAAGATCCTACTCCTGGCAGCTGACACTGTGCCTAGGGTGGGCCGAGGACGAAGCTATAGAGGCAGACTCTGAGGGTGCCTCGGGGGATGTAGATCTCTGCCCCTGTCCCAGATCCCTCCCCAGGCTTCGGACAGCTGACAGAAGACACACCAGTCCCAGTCCAGGCACCAGACTGGGGCTGCTGGCAGCCTCCCCCGCCGATGGCTTGGAGGGCCAGGCCCTCGCTCTGCTCCCACAGACCCGGCCTTGTCCCCAAGGATGTATCTGTCTGCAGAGTGGGCGTGCCCTTTTACTTCCCCATCAAGTTCCAATGTGACCAGCCAGTGACTCACAGCCCCAAGCAGAGCGCTTGGCACCTCCTAGCAGACAATGCCTGTCCCATTCCCAAGGCTTAGAGGAGCCGCAATGACAGAGTATGCTTGGGGGCCACCCACCCACCAAATTATCTCCTTTGTGGATGCCTGAAATTCCACCATTAATACTTCATTCTTTTGGAGGCTATTGTTGCCTTATCTCAGTTCCACTCTTTCAGTATAAGCCCCTTGGGATACATAACATACCTGAATATGGACGAGCATGTCAAAACATTTTCCTTCCCTGTGGGGGGAATCCACATTCTCAGGCTCTAAGTTCAACACTCTTTCTAAAACCCAGCACTTTCAGTTACCCACCGCACATGAGCAAGCCCCTACTATGCGTTGTGCCCTATGCGCAGAGCAGAGGTGAGGGAGGGAGAGATGGTCCTGTCCTTGAGGCACACAGTAGGTCCTCCCTAAATGTTAGTGGAAGGCGTTACTCTCTGCACCCCTAGCATCTTACTCAGTGCCTGGTGCATAGTAGGCACTCACTAGATAATTGTAGGATGAATGAATGAGTGAAGCTCGACAGCTACAGAAATATGGCAGCCTAACCCCGTGAGTGTGAGCACAGACCTGAAGCCCGCTGTCTGGTTTTGTCTCCTGGCTCTGCCACTTACCAGCTATGTGACCCCCAGCAAGTTTCTGCAGCTTCCTCTGCCTCAGTCTCCTCATTGGTAAAATGGGAACGATAATGGCTTTTATGAGGTTTAACTGAGCTAATCTTCGTAAAGTATTTAGAACATTTCCTGGCACACGGCACGCACTATGTAAGTGTTTGTTAAATAACTAAACCTCAACAAACATTATTGACTACACATGGAAGGCATTCAGTCATGTTTGTTGGCTGGTCCGAGGACTATACACATGGCAGGACTGACGTTTTACTATTCTCCGTAGCCTCGGAGGCTGGCACGGTACAGGCATTAGTAAATGTTGGTTTACTGGGTTGATCCTGTCCTCCTGGGCTCATCCTTGCTCCTCTGACCGGGAGCTATGTGTGTGCGAGTGCTGGGAGCCACAGCAGGGCTGGTGCGTTTTGGCAGCCTGCATTCTTAGAGATGCGGTCGTAAATCCAGTTGTCGTCGGGTCCCTCCAGCAGAGCCGTGTTTTCTGCCTGTTTGGGTGCAGACAGAAACTGTCAATACAGAATCGATCTTTACAAGGCAGAGACTAACGTGTGGGGCAGTGAAATGTGGTGTGGAGACAAGCAGGAACAGTCCGTGCTTCTCACGGCTTCCCCCATGTCTCCTGGGCGTGTGATCCGTACTTGGTACATGCTCATTAATGGCGTCTGAGCCTGGTGTGGAGCAGCCTGTCTCCTCTTGACTCCCCTGCATGCTATGCTATGTCCACTCCTAGCCTTTGCTTGGGCTGGCCTTGCAACACAGAGCCTCTTTTCCCATCCCTTTCTCTTTCCTGAATTCCTTCTGCCCGTCAGGGCCCGTCAGCCTGATTCACATGGCTTTTCCCTAGATCTCAGCTCAGTTTTTGTTCAGTATCTTCCCTTCTAGGTGTACAACACTCTAGCCCCACCAAACTACGTATTGCTCGTTGGTTCGTTCATTCACCAGGCATTCACTGAGAGTCTGAATAGCTACTCAGCAAACGTTCACTGAGCTAGACACAGTGCTGGGACCCAGGGACACTCAACTTACAGTCTCGTGCGAAAAGTAGAAAGTAAACAGAATAAAACGACCACAGCATGCAAAGGAGAGGTGGAAATTGCTGGGGCTACCAGCATAAAGATCTAACCCAGTCTTGGCGGGTCAGGTAGGGCCTGGGTTAGGGGATGAGGTTTATGCTGAGCGTCCAAGAAAAAATTTGGAAATTAGCAGATGATGGAAGGCAGAGAGCAGGGGCAGATGTTAAACTTGATACCAAGGGCAGTGGGGAGTATGAAATGGAGAATCAGATTGATGGGATGTCAATGTTAGATATGAAATGAGGTTGATGTTTTAAAATAGAAAATAGGTGTTTTAAAATCTTTTTTAAATTTTTAATCAGCTCTATTAAAGTGCAATTTTCATATGTTAAAATTCACCAATTTGAAGTGTACAAGTCGGTCATTTTTGACCAGGGTAGACAGTTGTGTAATTACCACTTTAATCAAAACATGGGACATTTCTATCGGCCCCCCAAAGTTCCTCCCTGCCCCTTTTCAGGCAGTCCATGTCCCCAGCCCCAGGCAACTGCTTATCTGTTTTCAAATCCATGGATTTGCCTTGTCTAGACTTTCTTATAAATCGAATCACACATCAAGTAGCCTTCTGTGTCTGGCTTCGTTTACCCAGCACCGTGCTTTTGAGATTCCCCATGTTGTGTAATCGGGGAGTCCTTTTTACTGCAAAGTAATATTCCCTGGTATGGCTGTGATACACTTTGGTTACCCTTTCGCCGGCTGGTGGACATTTAGGTTTTGAGAAGGCCGCTTTTGATTCTCTCCTCCTCCACCTTGCAGCCTGTCCACCTGGGAGGAAAACCCAGGAGGCTCATTGACTGGGGAAGGAGAGAGCACGCCCCTTCCAGAACAAAGAGGCCAGGACGCCTTTCTTAAGCTTGCAGCGAGGTAATTGTCTTGAAAGCCAGCCTTGTGAAGAAAGTTTTCTCTGACATGTTCGAAACTCCCTTTGTATTCACCAGCCAGGCCTGACCAACTTGGGCCAGTGGGCTTTACTGAGAGCCTTAGATAGAGAGAACATGCATAGGATTTAAGAGAATCACTCAGCCTAGAGAGAGTGGAACTGGGAGGAGGTGGGGAGGAGGAAGGACTAGCCTGGGGCAGACACCCAGCCGGTTGGTTGGAGGAGAGGAGAAAACAGAAGCTCTCTGGGGGCACCTTAGGGAAGTAAAGGGGGGAATTGAGGACGTCAGGCTGGTACCCTGCTCCCTGCCGGCCCTGCGGCTCAGGCCGACACTAAGGAATGTCTTCAGACCAGCAAGTCTGAGAGGGCCCTGTGGGTGATGGACACGAGTCCCAGAAATCCACATATGCCTTCCAAAGTGGGGTTCAGAAGGCCCAAGAGGATCTGGGCAAGGCCACCGAGAGGCAATGGCACAGTCCACCATCAGCACCACGGATGTGGGCGCACACCCGCACACCAGAGGGACCAAGGACGGCACCAGCAGTCAGTGAAGACAGAGCCTGAAGCTCTGAGATAAGAGGGTCAGGACGCCTGGAGCCAAGGAAGGGGGGCACAGGACACAGGTGGACTAGCAACTCCCCCTGCCACTCTGAGAACTGCCTCAGGAAGGAAAGATGGGATGGGAGGTTGAAGAAAACCCTTGAAAGACAACACACCCCTCATAAGAGACCCAAGTAACCCAAAAGGGATGGAGTCACCTTTAATTGGTAAAATCAAGCTTATTTGCTGGTTTGTTTTCCTTGCTGTCAGCAAGATGAAGAGACTTATGAGGAAGTTGGGGTCAGTTAGAGAAAATAAATTTCATTCCTACACATTTGGTACATCTTGATTATAATGGGTGTAATTTTTTTCCTGCTATGGAAGGTCACTGTGGCTGGAGTGTGGAAGATGGACTTGGGGGAGGGGGTGGCTGCCCTAGAGGCTAGCCTGAGGACTGTCATAGTTGTCCTTGTAGGAGACTGGGAGGGGGCAGGGCTTGGGGAGGCGAAGAGGGACAGGGGCAAGCGCAGTGGGTCTCAACCCCGGGCACACATTAGGAGTGCCATATCTTGATGCTCAGGCCACACCCTGTACCAAATCAATCAGACTCTCTGGAAGTGGGACCCAGGCACCAGTGTTGCTTTTTAATAGATTTTGTTGGGGATTTGGGAGAGGGAAACAGTGCTGGGGAATCGGGGGGAAGGGGAACAGAGAAGTTGCTGTCGTTTTGTTCTTCTGTCTAGTTGTGGAGGACGTTGCTTCACTGGCCCATGTTGGTATTATCATTGCACGCTTCCCGGCTGAGGCAGATCAGTCGCCGGCCTCTGGACGGCCACTCACGCTGGCTGCTGGCTACACACGGTAGCCCATGGCAACCCACTGCAGCAGGGGCTGCAGCCTACCCCTCCACCGGCGACTCCCGGCAGCCCAGTTCCAGGTCGAGCTGCTGTTCACCATCTTAGCTGTGGAGGGCAGTGTCACTGGCCCTCATGTGGGATCTGAACCGGGGCCCTCTGGCATCCCAAGCCAGCTCTGAACCAATGCGCCACTCGGCCGGCCCAGGCACCGGTGTTTTTAAAGACCCTCAGATGATATCAATGTGCAGCCACGATTGAGAAAATTAGAAGGTGGAGAGCAGGGTTTCTCAAACTTTAATATTCATATGAATCATCTGGGAATATTGTTAAAATGCAGATTGTACCCTGTAGGTCTGGAGCAAGGCTGAGATTCTGATGCTAATACTGCTGGTCCACAGGCCACACTTTGAGTTGCAAGTGTCTGGAGATAATATTGAGGAATTAGCATCAATAGGACTTGGTGATGCCTGGATGTGGAAGAGGGCAGGGAGTTCCAGAAAGATTTCTAATTTTCTGGCATGAGCAACTGAGAGGATGTGGGGCCTATAACCAAGTTTTAGCAGCGGATGTGGAGTGGGCGTGAGGATTGAGATGGGGTGGAGGCCAGGCCAGTCTAGGCCTCATTGAGCACAGCTGTCTATTGGCCTGGAGCTCAGCACACAGCATGAAGTATAGATTCGGGAGTTACCCGTATATCACTGACATCAGCTCGTATTTATCATGCACTAACTATGTGTTGAGCTCCAGCGCAATTATTTTGCATATAAGGAGGCCACATAGACCCTCTGAGGTAAGTAGTATGATTATCCCATTTCTCAGATGGGGAAACTGAGGCTTAGAGAGAGTAAGGAACTTGCACGTGGTTGCACGTCTAGTCCCTGGCTGAACGTGGATTTGAATCCAGATGTTGGGTCCCAGAGCATGCACGCTAACCACAGTGCCCTAGGCCCTGGGAATGGAGGTGCTCGCCCAGGGAATCAGCGCTGATAGAAGAAAGGATGTTCTAGACATTCTGAGGAATTCCAATCCCTAAATCGTACTTGGCATCAGACTTTTACGATGTCCTGAGGATGTAAAGCAGCCTTAGATTCTTTTGGTCACAGGTGATAGAAACCCAGCTCAAACTTTCTTACATAGAAAACTGGATGTACTGGCTCAAGTAACCAAAAACTCAAAGGACATTTCTGAATAACAGGCATGCTTGGATCCAGGTGCTCAAATGACGTCAAGAACTTGCCCCGTCTCTTCCCTCTTCTTCCGTGTGTCAGTCATGCTCAGGCAGCCTCTCAGGTGTGACAATGATGGCCCAACAGTTCCAGGCTCCTGTCTTACCAGTTTAGCAATCCCCGATAGAGAGAGGGAGGGACTGTTTTTTGTTGGTTATTTTTTAAGAATTTTATTGGGGAATTGGGGTGATGGGAACAGTGCTGGGGAATTGGGGGAAGGGGAACAGACAAGTTGCTGTCATCTTGTTCTTCAGTCTAGTTGTGGAAGATGTTGCTTCACTGGCCCAAGTTGGCACCATCATTGCGCTCTTCTGGGGGTGAGGCAGATCAGTCGCTGGCCTCTGGACGGCCGCTCACTGCGGCTGCTAGCCGCTCACGCTGGCTGCTGGCTACACACAGTAGCCCATGGCAACCCACTGCCACAGGGGCTGCAGCCCACGCCGTCGCCGGCGACTCACAGCAGCCCAAGCCAGTTCTCAACCATAGCGCCACTCGGCCAGCCCAAGGGACTGTTTTTTAAGTGTTCCTGCAAAAGTCCTGGCACGGCTGCTCACTGACTCTGATTGGCCCAGCACGAGTCATGCGCCAACCCCTAAGCTAATCGCTGTGGCCAGAAGACTGAGAAGTCTCACAATCTGCCATCTGCAAGCTGGAGACCCAAGAAGGTTGGTGGTGTCATTTTAGCCTGAGTCCAAGGCCTGAGAACAAGGTGTGCTGATGGCATAAGTTCCAGTCCAAGGGCAGGAGACAACCAGTGTCTCAACTTGAGCAGTTAGGTAATGAGAGAGAAAATTCAACTTTTGTTACCTTTTAGTTCTATGCAGGCCCTCAGTGGATTGGAGGATGCCCCCCCCCCCACATTGGGGAGAGCCATCTGCTTTACTCAGCCCACCAATTCAAATGTTCATGTCTTCCGGAGATACCGTCACAGATACACCCAGAAATTATGTTCAACCAGATAGCGGGGCATCCTGTCACCCAGTCAAGAGGCCATCACCCTGGGATTCCATCCCTAAAAAAGTGATAACACATGAGCTCTCTGTCTCAGGCTCTGCTTTCAAAGGAACCTGGGCTAGGAGATGATTAGTCCCCCCTCAGCACTCCTATAACTCTTAGGTTTTACTTCTCCTGTATTTCAAATGAACTTCACAGCAGCATTGTATTTCATGCTTTATGTCTGCTTCCCCCACCTCACCAGGCTGCTGGATGTTGCAGGTCATACGAACTGGGCACGTTAAAGAACAGGCACACCTTGTTTGATTGTACTCTGTTTTATCGCACTTCACAGATGTTGCATATTTTACAAACTGAAGGCATCAGTTTCCACCAGCAAAAAGATTATGACTCGCTTCATTGCGGTGGTCTGGGATAGAGCCCACAATATCTCCGAGGTCTGCCTGTACTTAAAGTGCTTCCTAAAGTGAGAGGCCTGGATGGCACAGGGGGTGATTTGGGGTGCTATGTGAATGTGCATTTCATATCAGTATAGGAAGAAAGACATTCCTTTTTCTCCCCAATTTGGTTGAGTTATACTTGAAGTACAATAACCTGCACGCATTTCAACTGTATGATTCTGGTCTGTTTTGACATGTATACAACCATCACCATAATTGGGATAAGAAACACTTCGCTCCATCCCGAAAACACCGATCTGTATCCATCCCTACAAATTGTTTGCATTTCCTAGAGTTTCACATAAATGGAGTCACATAGCGTATATTCTTTTTTGTCTGGCTTCTTTCACTCAGCTTAATTATTTTGATTCATCCGCATCATTGCATATGTCAACATCCGCAGTTTATTCCTTTTAATGGCCAAGGTGTAGCCCCTTGTATGAACATACGACAATTTGTTTATTCATTTGTCTGTTGACGAACAATTGGGTTGGTCCCAGTTTTTAGCTATTACAAATAAAGCTGCTATGAACATTCTCATACAAGTTTTTGTGAACACATATATATTTCCTTTTCTCTTAGGTAAGTACCTAGGAATGAAATGTCTGGGTCACATGGTAGGTATAAGTTTGAGAGTTTTGTCTTCACCAGTACTTGGTATGTTCAGTCTTTTTAGTTTTAACCATTCTAATCGGTGTAAATGGTATCTCACTGTGGTTTTAATTATCTGTTCTCAGGTGATTAATTATTTGGAACATCTTTCATATGCTCATTTGCCACTCATATGTCTTTTTTGGTGAAGTGCCTGTTCAAACCTTTTGCCCATTTTTTGGTTGTTATGGTTGGGCCATTGGTTTTCTTGTTATTGTTCAAAGTTCGTTATATAGTCCAGATACAAGTCCCTTAGCAGATATGTGATTTGCAAATGACTTCTCTCAGTCTGTGCCTTATCTTTTCATTTTCTTAGCAGTATTTCAAAGAGCATACATTCTTAATTTTGATGTAGTCTAATTTGTCCATTTGTTCTTTTATGGGCAGTGTTTTTGGTGCTGAATCCAAGAAATCTTTGCCTGCCCCAAGGTCACAAAGATTTCCTCCTATGTTTTCTTCTAGGACTTTTATATCTTTATGTTTTGTATTTAGGTATGTGATCTATGTTTATTTCATTTTTAAGTGTGAACATGCAACTACAGCTCATAGGACAAAGCATTTAAGCTTTCACTGTGAAGTATCCCGTTCGCTCTAGATTTTTTTTTTGGTAAGATTTTTATTGGGGAATTGGGGGAGGGGTACAGTGCTGGGGAATCAGGGGAAGGGGAACAGACAAGTTGCTGTCCTTTTGTTCTTCAGTCTAATTGTGGAGGACGTTGCTTCACTGGCCCATGTTGGTATCATCATTGCGCTCTTCCTGGATGAGGCAGATCAGTCGCCGGCCTCTGGATGGCCACTCACAGCGGCTCTTGGCAGCTCACATCGGTTGCTGGCCGCTCACGCTGGCTGCCGGCCACACACGGTAGTTTATGGCAGCCCACTGCAGCTTCACTGTAGCCTATGCCGTCACCGGTGACTCACGGCAGCCCAGCTCCAGGTCGAGCTGTTGTTCACCATCTTAGCTGTAGAGGGCGCAGTGTCACTGGCCCTCATGTGGGATCTGAACCGGGGCCCTGCTGCTCAGAGCTGGCATCCCAAGCCAGCTCTTAACCAACACGTCACTCGGCCGGCTCCGCTCTAGGTTTTTCATAGAGGCCTATTATCAGGTTCAAGGCCTTCATAGTTTCATGGTTCTTTGTATGTTGACTTTTGAATTGTACCCTGGACATTGAGAATGTGATGTTGTGTAGATCCCGAATCGTTATTGTCTTTGAAAAGAATGTTGAGGATTTTCTTTGAGCAGTCAAACAACCTGGCTAGGTTCAGAGTCTAAGTTCTGCGTGGCTTCTGTGGGCAGTGGTTCGACTCCCAGTGCAGTTCTGAGTCTTTGCCATGTTGGCTGGGATCTGCCCAGTGTTCGCGACATTCTGGGTTAGGCTGAGAGTCGTCTGGGTCATTCAGATCTCTGAGCCCTGTCCTGATTTGAGCTGTACAACAACCCTTTGAGATGCACAAAGCACAAACCAGCCTCCTCATCTGGCAGAGGAGGCATCCAGAGCCCAGAGCCACATAGGTGCTCAGGGACGAAGGTCACAGTACTGTGGTCCTTCCCCATCAGCTGTGAGGGCTGAGGGAGTCCTAGATCCGTGTCGCCAGAGGTGGGAGGATTTTCCGGCATCTTTACGCCACACAGCAGAGACGTGAGGCCAAGGGCTGACCTCCTCAGCCACACCCTGGCTCAGGCTGAAGTCTCCTAGCTCCAGGCCCACCCCCCATTCCCCCCACCCAGATGACATGCACTCTGACTCAGATTGTCCTCATCCTTCCATCCCATGGCCCAAGAGCATGTGTTGGGGGTGGAGGAAGGGAAGGAGAAGTGTGAGGAAGGGGTGACTCCATTTCTCTGGGGCGTCTCTGGGATTCACTATGAAGTCAGCAGAATAACAGGAATTAAAAACCATGCTTATTGAGCGCTTGCTGTGTGTCAGGTACCTGGATTCCTGGTAACAACCCCATGAGACAGAGGCTGAGATGACACCCATTTCACAGATGAGGTCCTCAGAGCAAACTCTCTTGCCCAAGGTCACACAGCTGGTAAATGGGAGGACCCTGGGAGGGGGAGCTCAGAGTTGAATCCCTCTCTCTGTAACCTGGGCTTCTATAGCAGCTGAACCAGCTCCCCGATTCTTGTTGTGTTCTCTGGAATCCTCGTAACCTCCTAATACCACTAGAGGTGCCAGAGCCCTTTCTTGAGATGCCCAGAGGAATGAACTAACCCTAGCCCTGGACCCAAAAGAGAAGGGGCAGATTCCCAGGGGCCCGCAGGCTGAGCAGACCCCGGCCCTCCAACTGGAAATTAACTCAAAAGGCGAAGGGTGCTATGTCTAGATGCAGAGAGATGGGGCTGATTGTTTTCTGTTCTTCATTAAGTGACAAAGGGGAAAACCAACTAGCACGGTGCATGAACTTCCCCACCAGCGCCACCCTGGACTCCCGGAACATCTTTATCCACTTACCCGGAGATTCAGGAAATTCTCCTCCAAGCCAGTTTTATTGGAGATTTTGGAAGCAAAGCTCACAGCCTCCCAATCAATAACAGATGAACAATGCTCGCATCGCATTTTTTCAGGAGGACATTTGGCCCAGGCTTGTCCCAAGGCCTAGCCTTGGACATTCCCATTTATCGGACATTGCTGGGAAATGAGGTTCAGGACCGTTCTAGAAACCGGAGTCATCGGTATGTGGGCGTGGCGGGAAGGGGTGTCCTGGTCTGGGCCAGGCCTGGGGAAGCCCTGTGTTTTGCAAGGGTTGGGGTCTGGCCCGCACAGCTCCCCCTTGCCTTTCCTCTCCCCACCTCCTCCCTGGCTCATCTTCCACATGTGCTCAGCACGGGCATCGAATCCACAGGCCATAAAGAATCAATCAAATCCAGTCCTGGCTGGGCCCAGGAACGCGGCGCCAAAACGCTGATGGAGGAAGCGTAGGCAGTGGGGGTGAAGGCACGCCCAGCTGTGCAGAAGCGATTCCGACAGAAACCTTCTCCTCACCCCACCCTCCACCCCACAGATACATGACGCTGGAGAAGACGGCCGAATGGGGACCAGGACCACCTCTTGGGGCTCCATGTCCCCCAACCCCATAGCTGGAAGGGCGGGATGGGGGAAGCAGTGAGGGGGACAGGAAATGGTGATAACATTTTGTTACCATCAGACCATCTACAGTACAAGAAATGAACTACTTGTAATGAGAAGCAGGGTCCACAGTTCCTATGCTCTCTCATCAACACTTATTGAGCACCTACAGTATGCCAGGCAGGGAGAGTGTGAAATACGAATGAGAAAACGCAGGCCCTGCCTGCCAGAGTTTACGATCTGGTTGGTAGGTTTGTAACAGCTCTGTCAATATCACAATTCTCTCCTCAAGAGAGAAAAAAAAAAAAACAGACAGAAAAACTATCCACATTTTAGGCTCCTTCAAGGGATTATGGCTCACTCCTCGCACCGTTTTGGAGATTCTGTCACTCCTAGGGCCAGGTCATCCATCTCCTTTGCTGAAGAAACCGCTAAATATTTTGATCCTTCTACAGCCATGCCCATGCTCTGGCAGGTATTTGTTGAGCGCCAGCTAGGTTCAGGGTCCTGAGCAGACATTCTCTCTGAAGGCAGGAGGCCAGCCAGTGATCCGAGAACCTGATGGTGGAAAACCCAGGCAAGTTTCAGTCCACAGACAGAAAGCCCCATGCAAGCGGGTGGATTGGTCCAGGTCTACAATTTCTGGGTCAAGCCTGGCTCTGACAGTGACTTTGGGCCAATCTATGTCCTGCCCCCCTGACCTTAATTTCCCCATCTATAAAATGGGGTGGTGGATAGGTGTTTCTACAAGTGTAGTTTGTGGACCACTTGCTTCAGAATCATCTTGGGTTGAGGGGACTTGGTAAAATGCAGATTCCTGGGCCCCGTGGTGGGCTTCTGGCACAGATCCTCAGAGGGGGAAGCTGAGAACCTGCATTCGTACCCTTCCCTCGGGGGTTCTGATGTCCTGAAGCTTGAGCAAGTCCCCTGGAGGAGGCAGTGTCTCAGTGTAAGACAAGCTTGCCAACTTGGATTCTACTCTAAAGGAAATTGGCTGATGGGGACTCAGGTGTTCAGGGGAAACTTCATGAAGGTGGACACGAACTGAGCTTGGAAGCATAATAACAATAATGGTCACCACTGTTGTTGCTTACCAACCATATGACTTTACCAGACTTCAGGCACATCCACCAATTTTTTCTTGGTGGGCTAAGTACTTAAGGTGCAGTAACTCATTTAACCATTGCGACAGCCCTATGAGATAAGACCTCTTATCCCTATTTTGTGGTAAGGAATCTTGGACTTTTCCAAAGGTTAAGTGACTTGCCTACCTAAGCTGTTTGGACTCCCTCTGAGATACTGAACATTTCCCCCTAACAAAGCGCCACAAGCTGGGTGCTCCTGAAACCTGGACCAATAGAGGAATCCTTTCAGGAATAAAAGGTGTTGTTTTCTGAGGCTCAGAGAAAAAGAACGGATTGGTTCCTAGAATGCTTCATTCACTCATGCATTCATTCATTCACTCACTCGGTCCCTAATTCAGGCATTCACTCACTTGTTTGTTTTCTCCATCCCTCATTAATGAATTCATGTACTTTTACTTATTAATTCATCTGTTTAATCATGCACAGTTTCTGTTTGTAGCAGACTTTATTTCTGGGCTGTGTTAGTCAGAATTCTTTCATTACAAGTGGCAGGAACACAACTCAAATTCACTCAACAGAAAAAGGAATGTATTGATACGTATATCTGAAATGTCCAAAAGTGAGGATATATACAGCTCCAGTCATGACTGGATCTAGGTGCTCAGATGTTGTCAAGAGCGCTATACCCTTTGGCTCTGTGTTGGCTTCACTCTCAGGCAGGTTAGATTTTTTTCTCTCTCTCTGCTTGTAAAGTTGACTGCCAGCAGCTGCAGGTTTCTGTCCTATCAGCTTAGCCACTCCAGCTGAAAGAAGATCCTCTTTCCCAGGAGCTCAGCAAAAATCCCAAAGAGGCCTCTTATTGGCCTAGCCTGGGTCACATGCTCACCCCGAACCAATCACTGTGGCTGGAGGAGTCAGCGCTCTGACTGGCCAGGCCTGGTTCTGAGGCGATAGCATCAACCTAAGCAAGTTGCTTAGACTGAGCTTGGAGGAGAGGCAGTTTCCCCAAGGAAACTTGGGGTGCTATTACTAGAAAATGGATTTTGGGTGGACAAAAATTAAGTGGTATCTTCTATATAGAGGTAAGAAGTTTGCATTGTGCTGGGCTCCTCCCACCCAGTTCCAATTTGACTTTAGGCATATCCGCCAATTTCTTCTAGGTTTATGATGGAGTTGGGGAAATAGCCTTCTGGTTTGGAATTACCGAGCCATATGTCCCTCTGTGCCTGAGAGTATGATGTCCTGGGCATTCATTACCTGACTGGCGACATGCTTTACAGACACGTCCCTTTAATCCCATCGGTAGCCTCTGACCGAGGTGAGTTCTAGTCCCATTTCACACTTGAGAAACCTGAAGATCTGAGAAGTTAGGAACTTTATGCTAATGTGATGGCTAATTTTACATGTCAACTTGACTGGCTAAGGGGTACCCAGATAACTGGTCAAACATTACATCTGGATGTGTCTGTGAAGGTGTTTCTGGAAGAGACCAGCATTTGAATCAGGAGACTGAGGATTGAAGATCACCACTGTCAGTGAGGATAGGTATCACCCAATCCTTTGAGGGCCTGAATAGGAGAAAAAGTTCAAGGAAGGCAAAGTTACTCTCTCTTCTTGATTTGGGACATCCATCTTCTGCCAGTGGACATCAGTGTTCCTGGTTCTTGAGCCTTTTGGACTGGGACCTGGGTTCACACCAATGGCAACCCCAACTCTCAGGCCTTCAGACTCAGATTAATTATATCACCAGCTTTCCTTTTCCTGGGTCTCCAGCTTATGGAAGACTGATTATGGGGCTGCTCAGCCTCCATAACCCCATGAGCCAATTCAACGATAAACCTCCTCTTATATATCTCTATATATCCTATTGGTTCTGATTTCTGGGGAACCTTGGCTAAGATAGCTGCAGTCACGGCTGCCAAGTGATGGAGCTCAGGTTTCAACCCAAGTCTACCTCACGCGAGAGTCCACACGGTCCATCTCTCTGCATGGTGCAGGTGAATTCGTGCCTGCAGGAGAAGTTTGGTTCTGTTTGGGGTGAGAGAATGGGGAGAGGGCAGAGTTGCCAATTTGGAACTGGTCAGAGAGAAGCTTCCACGGTTACTGGAGGCTTTCTCAGACCCACCACAGCTGAACAAGGCTCTGATTTCTGTTGCACTGGCCACACGGATGCAGGCCGCACGGGGACAGGGCTTAGGCAGGGCACACCCTGCAGGATGCATTTCAAGCCTCCCGGGGTGTAGGGTAACTGAGGTCACCAGGCAGCCCGGGAGGGGTGGGAACCAAATGTTTGCAGAGCGTGCATTGTGTTCCCAGAACTGTGCCGTGCTAAGTGGGATACCAGGAAAGCTAACTATCATCATCATCACAGGCAGAGATTCTTAGGATATTTGCACAACAAGTGGCCCCCAGAGGCCATCTCGTTCAGGGCTGGTAAACTCAGATGGCTATCAGGGCTGCGCAAGTGACATTGGTGAGTATGGCCAGAAGGACATGAGGCCTGGGATGGGTGAGGAGTCATGAGGAACACAGACCCCTCTCTAAGGGGGACAGCCACCACTCAGCATTTGCCACATGGGGGTATGAGTCCTGTGCTAACATACCTTCTGAGAACCCAGGGAGGACCTGGAAAGTGATTTGTATGGGAACTTATCCAGTCTTTCAAAAAGAGGTTTGAATTTTTAAAGGACGCCACATAGGCTAAAGCAATAGGTCTGCAGGTTTTTTTTACCTTGCCTCGCTTTACCATTGGGGATACTGAGGCCCTGAGAGGGGAGGGAATGTGCCCAAGATCACACAGCCAGAACGAGAACCAGCTTTTCCACCTTCTAGGCCTGTGGTCTGACCCTGGGACACTGTGTCCCTTCCAAGTACACGTCCAGCACGCGGCAGTTTACACAGCACTTTTGCCCCCAGTATCTCAGTTGATCTTCACCTTGCCCCAGGAGGAGGCAGAGCGGGGACAGTTACCTCTACTTGACTGATGAGGAAGCAGAGGCTCAGTGGAGCTAAGTATCATGCCCAGATCCCACAGCCGGTGCAAGGAATGCAGACATCTGGCTTCCAGTGCAATGTCCGCTCTCTCCTAGTTGGTGCTAAATCCTGTGGTCTGGGTTTCAGCCAGAGTCAGGCCTTCCAGAAGCATGAAGTCTATCAGGAGAGAGAGTTACATTGGGAGACGAGACTCACATTAAATATACTCAATGGAGCACAAATACGTGAAACAGAAAATGAGCAGCAGCTGACATGGGTCAGGCACAGGGCTAAATGTTTCACATGAACTATCTCATTAAGTTTGCACAGCTAATCCCATGAGAGAGGTGCAGACTCTTATTTTATGGATGAGGAAACTAAGGCACAGAGAGGTGAAGAGACTCAGGCAACGTCACATCTAGGAGATGATAGAGCTGGAATTTGCACCTGAGTGGTCTGGATCCAGACAGCCCATGCTCTGGAAATATTCCTGGGAATGGGCAGTGGGTTGGCGCCATCAGGGAGGACGCATTGGGGGTGGGGGTGGGGGGAACACTCCATTTACTCCAGTGGTGGGTCAGCCTGAGCACATGTTTGGAGGCAGGAATCTGCACGTCAATTAAAGATCAGCTAGGAACCCAGCCAGCCAAGGATGGCAGAGCGAGAACAGTGCTCTGAGACCAGGGGACCCAAGCTCTTCTGTGTCAAGAGGACACTGATGTCAAGAGAGGTTTAGGCCCAAAGCCACATAGCACCTTGGTGGAAGAACCCGGGCCAGGACCCAAGTAGCTCATCTCCCAGCTGCTTTCCTGCTGCCCCTCAGCCTTTCTCACATAGTTCCCTGGTGTTTGAATTTCCATTTATGGGACTTTCCCAAGGTGGGCCCCACAAGTGTCGGAATCCTACCTATCACACTCCTCTGTCTTCATGACAAACCCTCCCAAAACTTCCTGGCTTAAAACAACAGTTTTATGATCACTCGTATGCCTGTGGATTGACTGGGCTCAGCTGGTGGCTCAGATGCTGGCTGGGGCTGCAGTCATCTAGAGGTTCTGCTGGGCTGGGATATCCAAGAGGGTGCCTCCTCATGGCTGATGGTTGACGCTGGAGGCAGACTGGGGCGGAGCTGAAGCTGTGGAACAGAGAGCCTACCTGTGCCCCATCCCCCATGTGGAATGGGCTTCTCATAGCATACCTGTTGGGGTCTGTGATGTTGTGATATAATAAGATGTATGTTTTGATCTTCACTTCTGGCTCCTGGCCAGAGCTCCTAAAACGCTTGCAATTTCCTAAGTGATAAGAGCAATAGGAGCATCTTTTGTTGTCATATTTGGTTTTTATCCAGAGCTCCTGAAATAGCACCTGAAACATCTTTTCTTATTCATAATGAGCCCCTTTCAATCACACCTGAGTTTATGTTAATAAGGTGACTTTTGGAAAGTCCCTAAGGATGCTAGCTGGTTGCCACGGGAACCAACCAAATGATTAGAGCCTGTTGCAACATTCAGTCCCACGTCCCATCTCCTGAGAGGAGAGGGGCTGGAGGCTGACTTTAATCACTAGTGGTCATGATTTAATCAGCCAGCCTATGTAGAAAAGCCTCCATAAAAACCCTCACGGAATGAATTTGAAGAGTTTCCAGGTTGGTGAACGCATGGAGGTGCTGGGAGGGTGGCACACCTGGAGAGGGCGCGAGAGCTCCGCAGCCCTTCCCTACATCTTGCACCTCTTCCTCTGGCTGTTCATCTATGCCCTTTGTGACGGCCTTTATGATAAACTGGTAAATGCAACGGCCTTTATGATAAACTGGTAAATGCAACGGCCTTTATGATAAACTGGTAAATGCAAGTACATGTTTCCCTGAGTTTGTGAGCCATTCTAGTAAATTATCAAAACTGAGAAGGGGGCTGTGGGAACAGGTGACAGAAGTGCAGGTGGTAACTTGGAGCTTGAGGTTGGCTTATGAAGTGGGGGGGCCAGTCTTTAGGGATAGAGCCCTTCGCCTGCGGGATCTGTGCTAACTCTGGGCAGTTAGTGTCAGACTTGAGTTAAATTGTAGGACACCCGTCGACATCCTCTAGGAATGGGAGAATTGCTTGGTGTGGAAAAACCGCACACATCTGGTGTCAGAAGTGCTGTGAGTAGAGGAAACCGCAGGAGTTTCCAAGAAAGGGTGTCCCTAGAGTAAGCATCCTGGGACTCAGGTGAGAGCTGCCAGGCTCCTGACCCAGGCTCAGGTGTTACAGGCAGCACTTCTGCAGCTCTCTGTTGGTCAAAAATGAATCCCAAGCCAACCAGGATCAAGGGGAAGGAACTACACAGGGTGTGACTGTGGGGAGGGGAAGTTCATCTCTGGAGACCCGTTAGTGCGCTGTCATTTCCACACCCGTCCGGTTCTCCCATCCTAGCTGCCTAGACTCTTTGCTCCTCAGTGTCCTCTGTTGACCTTCAGGCCGCCTCACCCAGGTGCTTTGCAGGGCACCGATGTCCAGTACAGTGCTGGCATCTAGTAGGCACCTAGTAAATATTTGTTGAAGGAAGGAAAGGAGAAGGGAGGGAGAAAGGAGGGATGAAGGGTTTCCTACAACAGCCAGGGTCATAATCTAGCCTTCTCCCTGAACTTCCAACACACCAAGCTCCTGCCCACTTTAGGTCTTTGCATTCGCTGTTCCCTTGGCCTGGAACCTTCTTCTCCCCAAATTTTCCATGACCAGGTCCCTTTCGTGGTCTGGGTTTCAGCTCAAAAGTCACTTTTCAGAGAGGCCCTCTTTGGTCACCCAATGTCAGCACCACCACTAGCCACCCTCTTATTACCCTGAGTTATTTTTTTCAGAGTACTTATCACTATCCAAAACGATCTTATTTATTTATGTAAGTGTTCATTATCTGTGTCCCTGTCCCCCTCCCTCTAGACCAGGGTTTCTCAACCTTGGCACAATTGACGTTTTGGGCCAGATAACTCTTGGTTGTTGGGTGGGGTATGTGTGTCTGGGAAAGTGTATCCTCTATATTGTAGAATGGTCTCTATCCACTAGGTGCCAATAGCATCTTCTGCACACTGTGATAACCCAGAATATCTGTAGACATTGCTAAATGTCTTAGGCAGGTGTGTGTGTGTGTGTGTGTGTGTAATGTGCAAAGCCCTGCCTGGTTGAGAACCACTATTCCAGGCCTTTGGCATGCATTAGAATCACCTGGAAGACGTGACACAGATTGCTGGGCCCCTCCCCAGGGTTTCTAATTCAACAGGTCTGAGCAGAGACCTAGAATTTGCATTTCTCACCAGTTCCCAGATGATGCTTATACTGCTGGTCCGGGGACCACACTTTGAGAACCACTGCTCTGAAAGCTCCATAACAGGAAAGAGGTTGTCTGCCTTGTATCCTAAGTATCTATAACACTGGCTGCACGTAGTCGGCACTCATAAATATTTCTTAAATAAACCATCTTAAAATTTCAGCAGTAAGGAGACAACTCCTGGGGGTTTACAATGAAAAATTATCTGGCAAAGGAAGGGGAAAATTTATGTGTTGGGGAGGGGGCAGGAGAGATTATTTGAAATTGGTCGGTTGACTCTGACCTGGGTGGGCTCTATGGCTCAGCCATTCATCTTGGATTTCTCCTGCGGTTCACTCTGATCCATTTCTCCTTATCATGGGGGGATTATTTGCTGGTGGAGCAGCAGGCGGTGGGATTCCCATGACTGATGCACGCTCCCTCCTTCCGGGTCCCTGGCCTCTCTGCGATCTGATGCTCCCTCCATCCCTTTCTGCCTCAAAGCTGGAGGATTGAGAAGGCGATGGGTCTACCAGGGATGAGATGATGCCTCGTGCAGCCACAATAATATTAACAACAACAACCAGAGCTGACATTTATGGGGGCTGACCATGGGCCAGGCAGAGTGAAGGCACATGCGTGCATGACTTCATTTGCCCCTCACCAAGGCTCTGTGAGGTAGGTAGGTACATGGTATTACACCTGTTTTAGAGATGTGGAAACTGGGAGGTGATGTCATTTGCCTAAATTTGCATAGATGAGTAGAAGAGATGAAGCTGGGATAAAAGCCTAGGTCTTTCTGACTAAAGCTTTATTCTTAAACTCTACATCAGTTTCTCAAAGTGCTTTGGTAGATGCTAAAATCTGTCCTATAGTGGTGGGTGGTGGGGGAGGGTTTGGTGGCCTCCCTGCTGCTTCTAGGTCTCACCAGACACGCTCAGGCCCCAGGGCCTTTGCACTTGTTTCCTCTGCCTGGACTACACTTCCCCCAGGTATCTGCAAGGTGGGCTTCCTGGCCTCTTATAGGTCTCAGTTCAAATATCACCTTCTTAATTAGGGCTCCCTTACCTCTACACTTAAAATTGCAAATCACCCCCCCACACACATTCTAGCGCTCCCCATCCTTGCCCGCTTTATTCTCTCCATAGCACTTGCCTCCATCTGACATACTTTATGTTTTACTTATTACACATATTTTCTGTCTCCTTCCTCTGGAATGTCAGCCCCATGGGGGCAGGGAGCCTTGGTCTGTTTTGTTCACTGCTGTATCCCTGACACTTGGGACAGTCCCTGGTGGATATTAAGAACTCACTGAGCATTTGTTGAAGGAAGGCTGAGCAGGAAGGAGGAAGGGAGGAAAAGACAGAGGGAGGGAGGGAAGGATGGAGAAAGGGAGGGAGGAATGAAGAGAGGGAGGAAGGAAGAATAAAAAGCATGGAAACTCTGTTAAAAGCCAACACATTTTCCTTATTGCAGTACTTCTCGGAGCCTTCATTATACTAATGTGTATATTGCATATTTAAAGAAAGATATAACTGGCATTTCTCAAACTTGCTTAATGACAGAGTACTTTTTGGTAGAGTTGCATTAACGTTCACTGTCTGGAGACACAGCCTTGGATCTGCCACCCTCTTGAGCTATCTCTTCTCAGCCCTGCCCTCCCTCCTACACAAAATGCACACCTAGGTTGCGGGGTACGTGGACACCTACCGACCTGCACACTGTTTGCTGGCTGTAGTGGAGATCGGCCTGTGTGACAACATCGGCCTGCCTGTGGAGATGCTGCCACCTTTGAATAGACCAATTGTCAAAGGCACAGAAAGGGCATCTCACCTTTGAAAGAGGCCACTCACCAGGCAAAAGCAATGTGGCTTGAACTTGGGATAACACAACAAGGCAGACAATGAATCTATTGGAAGCAGTTGGGAGCCGCAGGGGCTGTGCGAACTTGGCTTTCCTGTGCTAGAAGGACAACGGGGAGCCAGGTCACACTGGGACAGCAGTTTCCATGTCTTTTTATCTGCAATCAGAGCCAACAGCCCCGGGGGCCCAAAGGACTCAGAAATCAAGGACTCTCACCCACTCGAGCTCTGAATTCCTGTTACCCAGTTGGATCTTCAAAGCAGCCAGACCCAACCTTGGAGACTTTGTACTTTTCTTTATCGGCAGAGCCACCTTTCTATGGGACCCCGTCATTTAAAGAGAAATGATGTCGACAGTATGCACTTTGGAATCAACAGGCCTTGGTTCAAATCGCGGCTCAAGCAATGACAGCTGAGTAACTTCAGGCCAGTCACGTCATCACTCAGAGCCTTGATTTCCTGCTTTATAAAATGGAGTAATCCTACCTGATTGACTTTCTCCCTCTTTGATCTCCAGTCAGTCAGATTCATTCATTCATTTAACCATTCCACACATCACATTCTGGGCTCTTCTGACCCACAGCGATCGTCCTTGGGTTCCAGCGTCCCTCAGGACCCACAGGTGGTCCAGAGGAAGGACCGCTGGGCTAGGCACATGAGGGGCTGGGTTCCAGTCCTGGTTCTCCTGTGCCACCAGGGCCCTGCTGTGTCACACACAGTGGTAATGGGGACAACATTTTCCTTTCTTCTTCAATAACCTTTTGTTTCCCCTGATTTCCAAAGAAATAAGGAACTCTCAGGGAGGTGCTTCTAATATTTCATGTATATCCCACCAGCATGTGTATGTGTGTATGTGTGTAAGTATCTATATGATAGATAGAAAGATAGGTAGATAGGTAGATAGGTAGACAGATAGATAGATAGATAGATGAAAGATGGTCCTTGACTTACCATGTGGTTATGTTCCGATAAACCCTAGCAAGTAAGTTGGAAATGCATTTAATATACCTAACTTACTGAATAGTGTAGCTTAACCTAGCCTACCTTAAATGTGCTCAGAACATAATATCCAAAAAATGCTGGCCACACAGTACACTGTAGAGTACGGTTGTTTACTCGTGATCGCGTGGCTTTCTGGGAACTGTGGCTAGCTGCCGCCGCCCAGCCTCACGAGAGAGTATTGTACTGCATGTCACTAGCCCAGGAAAAGACCAAAATTCAAAGTATGGTTTCTACTGAATGTGCCTCGCTTTTGCACCATCATGAAGTCAAAACATCATAAATTGAACCATCGTCAGGGACCATCTGTATATATGTATATTTGTGTATCTGTGCATGCAAATATGTGTATATATGTGTATATACATAGATACATATATATGTCATGATTTTCCAAATGCTTGCGATGTGCCAGGCTTTGCATTAAACAAATGA
Source organism: Hipposideros armiger (assembly GCF_001890085.2). Lineage (NCBI taxonomy): Eukaryota > Metazoa > Chordata > Mammalia > Chiroptera > Hipposideridae > Hipposideros > Hipposideros armiger. Next base: position 304,018 of record NW_017731890.1, read on the forward strand.
AATCCATCATATTCTTTAATCCTTCTGATGACCTGATGATGTTTGTACTATGACCATTCCTCTTTTCTAGATGGGGAAGCTGTGACTCAGATTAAGAGCTTGCCTGAGGTCACACAGCTGCTAAGGGATAGAGGCTCCCACAGGCAGGCATGGGCAGGTGGGGCAGAGCTACCTGGGTGGGCAGAGCCGGTAGGAAAGGTTGCGTAGACCAGGCGACTTGGGTCTGGAGTCCATTTAAAGCGTGTAGCAAGGTGGGTGGTAAAGTGCTATCTTATATGAGTGATTCATGCTCTCTGTACAAAATGAAGAAAAGCAAAGAAAAACAACGAAGGAGGTAAAAATAAACTCCACACCCACTTACCATCCCGAAATAATCAGAGCTGAAACGTGGGTGAATTTTTTTTTTCACTGCATTTCTGTTTAATTCTAGAATCCATGCCTTTCACTGCCATGCTATGGGACCTGTTCTGAAAGTGCTTTAGAGCAGGCTCATTTCACTTACTAATAAGACACCATGGTCATTTCCATATTCAATCAAGTATTCTTTGAGGGGAAAAAATGATTTAAAAAATTTCATGTCATTCTGACTATGGAATAATTTATCCCCAACAGATAGACATCTCAAATTGGGCATATTTAAAGCATATCTATATTTTAGTTGTTATAGACAACACTGGGATGAACATTCTTGTAGGTAAATCTTCTCCCACATCTTTAATAATTTCCCAAAAAATTCCTGAGAGGAATTGTACCTCTTAGCTCTTTGCACAAAGTGCGTGCAAAGTACTAAGCATTGGACGCCCTTCCCAGGTTAGAAGGGCGGCTTTTTGTTCAGGCGCCCAAACCTCTCAACTTCCGCCCACTTCGTTGGGAGTGGCAGCTTACTATTTGGACTAAGCATAAGACTGAGATCAGCAACATTTGGCTCATGCAAGAGTCCTGAGGTCTTTGTTTCCACAACTCCAGCAAAAAGTGGATATTTTGTCAATAGTGTTGAATTCATTTTAAAGCCAAAGGAAAGGTACAGTATTAATAGATGTAAAGAACCTATTAATAGATAACACTTCATCACTCCCTAAACACTGTGGTAAATCAGATAAAGCCCTGCCCAGGTTGGGAGGTCTGAATTCTAGTTCCGATCTGCGTGAACTCTCAGTAGAACCTTGTAAAGTCACATCACTTCTGTAAGCTCTCTTTTCATAAGCGGGGATAGGATCACTGAGGAGCCATCCAGATCTAGAATGCTCGGCCCCTTGATCTGCAGATGCTCACTTATGTAGGTCACTGGAAGGACCACGTTTTAAAATTATGCAACGTGAGGTCCAGTGTGAACAGTATCTTAACTAAGGTCACACTGGAAAGTAGTCGCAGCATCAGGGCCAGAACCCAGGTGTCGGGGTCCCCAGGTCCTTGTAGTTTCCTGTTTGCCACATGGCTTCTGACGAAGGCGTACACACATCTCCCTGGAGGGGTGTGTTTGTGTGCGTGCACATGGCTGTGTGTGTACACTTAGTTGTGGGCATGCATCTCTGTGAGTGTCCACAGTGCTGGGCATGCACGTGTCTTTGTGTGCACGTATGTGTTCGGATATATGTGTGTACACATTTTCTGCATGGCACAATCTGTGTGCACACATTTCCTGTGTGTACACATGTCTGTGTAGACACATATCTCCCTGTGTGTATACGTCTGGCTGTGAGTGTGTGTCCCTATCTCAGTGGACATGTGTATTTGGGAGAGTCATGTACGTGGTAGGACGCTAACAGCAAGGCAGAGCTCTGTGTTCGGTGGTCGCCTCTGTGTGGGGACTGTCCTGTCTGGGGTGGTGGGAGAGGGTGGTGGGAAGTGCTCCCTGTGTGCACATGGGATATCAGGGTATCCTTCATGGGATATCAGGTTATCCTTCAGCGGCAGCTGAACCAGAGGTTTCCATTTGGACAGGGTGTCACCCACTCTGGGAATGCTGCTTGGGCAGCCCTTGGTAGGGAATGGGGACTCCCGCTGGGGGTTGGCCTTGAAGTCATGCAGTCCCGCATCCTTCAGCCAGGCGGTCACCCTGTAACCGCACGTCTCAAACACATATGGGATGCTTACCATGGGCCAAGCCTCATGCTGGGCGCTGAAGAGACAGAGATGGGCGAGGCAGGCATGGGGGAGGGGTGCCTTTGCCAGAAGCCTGAGCCCAATGCCAGGGAGAGGTGATAACTGTGAGTAACACATTGAGGGGCTGTGATGGAAGAGGGAACATAGGTTGTGCAGGACCCACAGGTGGGCACAGGCACACAGGGCAGAGCTACCTGAGTGGGCAGAGAAGGTTCCCTTTTGGGGTCCTGGAGACTGTTTAGAGCATGTAGTGAGGTGGGTAGGTAAGAATTATCTTCTACAAGTGGTGCATACACACTGTACAAAATGAGGAAAAGCAGAGAAACAGAAGGAAGTGACTAAAAACAAACTCCAAACCCACCCACCATGCGGAAATAAACAGAGATAAAATACTGGTGGTTATTTTTCTGTGCATATTGACATGTAGTCTTTTTTTAAAAATTAGTTTCAGGTGTACAAAGCAATATATTAGACATTTACAGCACTCACAAAGTGATAATCCCCCTCCCCCAAGCTGCTACCCGCTCTGATATCTTTTTTTTTTTTAAGATTTTTATTGGGGAATTGGGGGGATGGGAACAGTGCTGGGAAATTGGGGGAAGGGGAACAGACAAGTTACTGTCGTTTTGTTCTTCAGTCTAGTTGTGGAGGACGTTGCTTCACTGGCCCAAGTTGGCACCATCATTGTGCTCTTCCAGGGCGAGGCAGATCAGTCGCCGGCTTCTGGACGACCGCTCACTGCGGCTGCTGGCCACTCACGCTGGCTGCTGGTTACACACGGTAGCCCATGGCAACCCACTGCCACAGGGGCTGCAGCCTACGCCATCGCTGGCGACTCACGGCAGCCCAGCTCCAGGTTGAGCTGTTGTTCAGCATCTTAGCTGTGGAGGGCAGTGTCACTGGCCCTCATATGTGGGATCCGAACCAGGGCCCTCTGGGGTCCCAAGCCAGTTCTTAACCATTGCGCCACTCAGCCGGCGCCACTCGGCCGGCCCCCCTCTCTGATATCTTATATAACTTCATAGACTATGTAGACATGTAGTTTTGCTAATCAAATTGGGATCACAGCATCTATTGGATTGTCGGAAAAGTCATGACGTACTTTTTCTATGTTTTTCGTTGCAAAAATGCGTCATGACTTTTCCGACAACCCAATATATTATTTGGCAACTTGGCTTTGACGTCCATGTAATACAATGTCCATGAACATTTTCTACGCCATCAGCCTAGAGGTTTCATGCATGAGCGGTGGAGACTTGGACCAAAACCTGGCCCCACCGCTTGTGTCAGGCCCCTGGGCCCCACTTTCTGCATCTGTACAAGGAAAGAAAAGCGGGGCATTTCTCACAGGGCAGTTTTGAGGATTGAACAGGGTGATATATGTAGATACAGCATGAGCACAATGTCTGACGCATCCTCGGGGCTTGTTCTATGGAAACTTTGTCCTGGCTGCAGGCTGTTCTAACGTATAGATTTGCCCCCACTGGTGCAATGCTCCCCTTATGGCTGAGCATTTTAAGTAGTTCCCAGTTTTGGCTGCCATGAAAGCACAACGGCTTGCTCTGATCACCGAAAGAAGAGGGGGTGTTCTCCATGTAGGTGGAGGAGGGCACTCCAGGCTGAGGGGACAGCAGGAAACAGCCAGGCGCAATAGGGAAATGGCCAGAAACTCCACTGGGTGGGGATGGGGCTGAGACACGCCTGAGTTGGAGGGCAGGTCCTGCTTCGGTGCTTGGACACTGGCCTCTCGGTGACAGCCTGGCAGGGGGTTAATGATGTAGAGTGAAACTGCCACTCTTTGCAGGCCAGGGGACAGACCAAGGAGAGAAAAGAAGATGAGGAGGGACGTGTGGGAACATTCCAGCAATGAAGAGGAGGGAGAGGAGAGGATGCAACCTTGGCACTTCTCTGAGAGACTATCCCAGCTCCTCTATTTAGTAGCTCTGTGACCCTGGCCAAGTTACTTAACCTCTCTGTGCCTTAGTTTCCTCATCTAGATGGAGCCACCTCTTGGGGCTGTTGCGAGGGGTAAATGAGTTAATATGTATTGTTGCCGGAGTCAGGCCTGACAAATAGGAAGCATTATAGGTGTCAGTGATTGTTATTATTCCTATTAGTCCATTACTGTGGAAGACAGAGTGAGAGGGGCTGTTACAGAACAGCCTTGCTGTCACCAGATTGAGCCTACATGGCTTCAGGTGGCCTGAGCCCCCCAGGAGTGGGGTTGTGAGAGCTGCTTCCCCACAGGGCTCCTTGTCCCCAGGCTCGGATCAGAGCAACAGCACCTGGAGAACGGCCCGCCTGGGCACTCTCCCGCCTGACTTCCCTCCCCCCTCCACTCTTTCCCGTGGACTCTGAACCTGAGTGCATGTATGTGTGCATGGCGGGCGGGGGGAGACTTTCATGGTGGTCTGAGGTTCAACTGGAGTATTGTAGACAGACAGACAGACGCAGTAGGATCTTTAGCCCTCGGGAAATGAGCCTCCTGCCTGCCATCATGCCTCCTGTACCGTACTATGCTAGAAGAGCATCTGTCCGCTTCCTGCCTTGAGTTATGTTGACAAGTCTCCTTCTATTGCCTTAGCTCCAGGACACACCCAGCTTTTGGATGGAACTGACAATGACACCTCCTGTTGACCTAGTACGTTCTGCCCACCATGCCGCTGATTCCTCTCAAGAGCCCTGTGAGAGGAGAGCTGTCCTCTCCATTTACAGAGTGGGCGATGACCCACACCAGGCATCCACAGCCAGCAAACCCTGTGTGCTCTGCACCCTGTGCCCGAGTTAGAGACAACTCTGACCGCCTGAGCTGCAGACACAAGGACCCGGCCCCCTGCCCAGCCCCACCCCGGCCCTGCTGGGCGTGGGGAGCTGAGATAGTGGGAGAGATACTGCCCAGGGCTCAGCTGATAGGGCCCAGGGTGAGGTCAGAGCTGGGAGGCCCCATGGAAGAAGTGAGTATTTAGGAGGCACTGGCAGGAGGGGAACGGAGTTCACTGCTGATGTGGGAAGCTAGGGTTGATGATATGAATGTGCTGAACAGGGAGAAACCACCTTGGATGTGGGAGGCAGGAAGGGCCTGTGTTTTGGGACCAGATGGCCACATATGTGCAGTAACAATAGCATTGGTGACAATGACAACTTCCTGAGAGCCTGCTTCTACCAAGCACTGTACATAGTTCTCAGTTAGTTTCCCCCTTTTTCATATGGGCAGATATTCTTCTCTCTATTGTTCAGATGAGAAAACAGGCTCAGAGAGGTGAATGGCTTGCCCAAGGTCACACAGCTAGTGCCCAGCAGAGCCAGGTTCACTCCCAGGACTGCTGAGCTCCAAACAAACTTCTCACTGCAAGACAGATTCAGGATCCAAGAGAAAGAAGTTCCCAGCAGTTTCCAAGCCTGTCTTTAGAGTTGTCTTTAAAATACTATAAAATAATATTCCCAGGCCCTCTGTAGAATTACTGTCAGCTGACATTCGTAGTGAGCGTCCAGTCACAGAATGAGCATGCTCAGAAGCAGGCTGTACCACCTGTGAGGCGTCTAGAGAACAAAGATTGAATAGAGGGTCATTTGGCACAGAGGAAGCACATATGCTGTGGACTTCAGCAATCATGGGTTTTAATCTCACTCCTGCCCTTGCTTGCTTCCTTCTCTGCAAGCAGGGAGAAAAAAATATCTGTCTTACAACGTGAAGGACTAGAGAGAAGACCTGGGAAGCCCCTGGCTCAAACTGGGGGCTCAATGGGACCTCTCGTGTTTGAGTTCCAGGATTGAGGGCAAGGGCTTTTTCTCCCTTCTCATTGAATCTTCCATAATATCACCTGGCATAAGTCTTCAACCCTTGACTGGTGCTCAGTATAGAGTTATTGAACAAGTTCCAGGTGCGTGTTTAAATACAAGCCCATTTTGTATTAGTCATTAACACTTTAGTGTGAATTAGTGTGTAGAAGCACTAACTCGGGCAGTCAGAAGGAAGCCCAGGCCGAACTGTTTGGGAATCAGGTCAGGATTGGGGGCAAAGGGATTGTCAAGGAGAAAATGGATCTGGGAAAAGATGTCAGAGCTAGAAAGAATCCCTCCAATTCTCCCAGGTAAAGAAACTGAGGCTTAGAGGCAGAAAATGAATTGTACAAGTAGCCATCGGTCTGTGCCAAGGGCAGAATTTTCTCCCATGATCACCAAGCACGTGCTCTGTTCCATGGTTCACCAAGTTCCTACTCCATCCACGCCCCCCACCCGCTATCATCCACTCTCTGCAGTGATGCTACCCCGGGGTCAGGACTTACATTAAGTGGAGAATTCTCGCTTTCCCATTTCAAATACGGTAGCTTCTTGACATCTTTTAGCAAGCCTCTCAAAATCAACATGTCCAGAATCAAGCTCTTTATTTTCTAGACTCACCTCTTCTGCCCTAATCTTCCCCATCTCAAATGGCATCACCAACCACCCAGGTGCTCAGGCTGCACACAGGGCTGCTGCCTTGGCTTGGGTTCTCTGGAAGCAGGGCCCGAGCCAGGAGTCCTCTCGTGCAGTGACTTACTGGGGAAGAGCTCTCAGGAGGAAGCAGGGGAGGGCAGCTAAGCAAGGCTGTGGTCTCCGCTGGAGACCAGCTGTAACCAGATCCCACCGGAGCCATGCAGGGTACATTGTGACTCAGAGTTAGTTTCACCTTGAAAGGTCAAGGAGGCCTGCCTTTTGTAATCTCCTGTCAGTTGGTCATTGGCAGGGAGGTGTGTGGATTCCTGGTGAGGCAGGTCCCTTTCGTTAAAGGCAATTTTCCAGAGAAGGGGGTGGTCCACACGCACAGGAGCCCGGGGAGGGTGCTGCAGGAGCGCTGGCGATCTGGGTGGGGCACCGCCAGCAGCCACCACACAAGTCATCCCTCCTCTTCCCTCCATCACATCTCACATCCAGTCTATCAGCTCCCCAGGGTATCCCATTATGACCAGTTGTCACTACCTGCATCCCCTTCTTCTTAGTCCTTGTCCCCATGACCTATCACCTAGCCCTAGGCCAACCCCATAGCCTTCTTCCCAGCTCGTCTCCTGGTTTCCACTTTTGCCTCCACCAGCCACTCTGCACCTAACCACCAGAATAATCCTTTAAAAACATAAACCACATTAGCTCACTGTCCTACTTCTGAAACCCTCCAGAAGCTGCCCGTTGCACTTGGAATAACACCCAAAACCCTAAACTTGGTCTACAGTGTTCAGAGCGATCTGACTTCTCCCTGCCTCATTGATCTAAAATTCTTATCATCCTCTTCCTCACTTACTACTCTCCTGCCCACACCCACCTCACCTCAGCTAATTCCACATTTATTAGTTGTTGCTAATTAGTAGAAACACAGCCCCAGTGAGCTTAAGAAAAAGGGGAATGTGTTGATTCATATTGAGAATACTGGGCATGGGACAGTGTCAGACACAGCTGGACCCAGGGACGCAAGTGATGTTACCAAGACTCTGGCTGTCTTTTCTATCCCTCTCTCTCTCTCCAGTTTTCAGCTCTGCTTCCTTCTGTGGGTTGGTTTAAATTGAGAAGCTTTTCTACACGGGGTGAGAAAGATGGCTCTGCTGAGCCTATGTCCACAAAGCTTATGATCTAATTGGTTGTTTTCCCCCAGAGTCCATATATCCAACCTCTTGGTAGGAATCCGATTGGTTGTATTTGGGTCAACTACCCACCCCTTGGGCCAATTACTATGTCCCGAGGGGGTAGATGCCGTGATTGGCAATGCGGAAGGCACAGTAGCAGGCACTGTAATTGATATTTCCACAGGAACCACATGAGGTGCGAACCTGGGAAAGACATAGCAAGAAATGTCCCTTGTACTTTTCCCCCGAAAGTTATCCTTGGTTCAAGTTGAAGAGGAAACCGAAATGACTATTCAAGTCACAATCCATAAGCACTATAATTGTTTTCACACAGGTCAGGATGTTGCTAAGGCCCAGAGAGGCTATGAGTCACGGACGGTTTCCAGGGCTAACGCTATAACTCCACACCATTCTCTTTCACTCAAGAAACTGTCCAAAAGTGAGTGAGTGAGAACCATGATAATTTTGAATCCCCTCTGCGTCTCAGTGGCTTTGCTATTTATACCATGGAAAGTGCAAGATTAGTGGAGACACACCTCTCACAGATCGTCAAGCACCAGTGCAAACACTGGGAAGCTGTCGTAATGAGTGAACGTTATAGTTGGGGGCACAATGCAACGATTCCTATAGTATGTCCCACAAGGTACAGTTATCGTGGAAAGGAAAAAAGAGTTACATGGTCAAATAAATTCAGGCAAAAACGAGATGACACAGAATCAATCCAGTTTCTTTCATATGGGACATCTCAGAGCCTTTAATATGCTAAGGAATTTGCCACTTTCCAAGGAGAAATAGTTTGCAACATTTCCCAAAATACTTTGCCCCCAAAAATTCTTTTTGGTATACTATCTGGCGACTCTTACATCCCTCAGGAAAACACGGGGGATTGGAAAGATGACAGGATTTGGCGTCAGAACACCTGGGTTTGAAGCCCAGCCCTACCATTTGGCAACTGTGTGAATGCTCTATTTTGAGCCTCAGTTTCCTCATCTGTAAAATGGGGATCATTATAATTATTGCCTTATTTTTTACTTGTTATAAGGGTTACGTATATGAAGTCATCCAACTGAGTGCCTGGCACAATGACTTCTTCTCAGAACTGAATTCAGTTCTTGAAGCAGCAGAATTATCAAGGGACACGAACACTGCCCCTGGTGGTGGCAGCCTAAGCGTGCCACCCACACACTGAATTCCCCAGGTTCAGAAATCTGATAACTTTGGCAACTTGATGGCTTGCTTGCATCAGATATCTAAAGGCTGTCCTCTGGATAACTGATGCCTCCTGCCTGTCACGGGAAGCTTCAGGAATGGTAAATGTCAATGTCAAATGGCTCTAGCCAACAGGTTGGGGTGCATGTATTAGGAGCGGGAGAGATGTCACGTCAGCCAGGAACAGAAACCTTCAGAGCACTTCTTTGTCCAGTAGCCACTGCTGTCTAATTACCCTGGAGACCCTCTGACTTTCTACATTAGAACCCTTTAAATTAGTAAAACTTTAAATGTCACCAGCTTTGTAAATCCTACCCTGTGAATATAGGGTGTGCAAAAAAAAAATGTCTTTAAAGGATGCTGGATTTGGCTGCTCTGAAGTTTTGCATTACACAGGGCTGGCAAAGAGGGTAAGTGAGATTACATGGAGCCTATACCCAGAATCTGTCCTTTGGGGATCAAGTGGAACTGGGAGGAGGTGGTTCAGGAGATGTCAGTGGCCATCGTCCCTGCGGAAACCAGGAGAACCAAGGAGAAATGAGAGACGAATGCAGATAGCCCCGATCCCCAAGTAAAAGGAGCGTTTGAATCTCTTAGTCATAAGCAGTTATTCAACAAATGTTTTTTGAGTACCTACTATGTGTCAGGCCCTGCTATGAGCACTGGGAATGTAACATAGAACAAAGCAGGCATACCCCCTTGTTCTCCTAAGCCTGTCTGATGTGTACACTCACGGGATGAATTAACTTGAAAACATTATTTTTATATGCCAATTATATCTTAATAGAAGAAAGAAAATATTTTTCAAATTCCTGATTATAAAAACGAATACAAAGTCACTGGAAATATTCAAAACAGAAAGAAGACATAGACCAAAAAAACAGAAAGCAGAAAAAAAAACCCCACTCATAATTCAATCATCCAGGGACCACCACTATTAACATTTTCATGTATTTCATTTTTTCCAAAACAAATATGTTTTTTAAAAAAATGAAATGGCATGGAATATATGGTTTTCATCGTGCATTTTTACCAAAGGCATCTTGACTATTTTCCCATGTCATTAAATATTCTTCAGAAATGTTATTTTGAAAAAACATGATTCAAAACAGCTGCCTTACACTTTATCACATGGCTAAACAGAATTTTTAGTAACGAATCTCCTATTGTTGGGCAGTCAGGTTATTTCCAGCATTATGGTGTTATAAATAACACGGAGATGAACATCCTTGTAAAGAAAAAAAAAGAAGCTTTGTCTGGATCTCAGTTTCTGTAGGTACATCTCCAGAGGTGGAATTTTGGTAGGACAAAGTAAGAAACATCTCAATGTTTTTTGAGGTAGTTTGCCAGTCAGAGAGGCTGTATCTGTTTGTATCTCTACCAGGAGGAGAGGAGCAGGCCCCTTTCTCCTCACCCTTCCTCTTTGGGGATTTAGCAGGGCCAGGATTGGGTGAGGTGAGTGAGGCACTTGGCTCAGCACAGAATTTAAGGGGGCACCAAAAAAAAAGCACTCAGTACTCAAGATAAATAGTATTTTCATGCACTAGTTTAAAAAAATCAAAATTAATGCAGAAAAAAATCCATGATGAACAAAATATCAAAATTTTATATAAAAACACAGTGCCATGAGCCTGAAGAAATACACATGCCCCTATTTACATACCTTTGTGTATTTAAAAAGATATATTTTTTCCAGGATGCTAAAGTAGTTGAAATATGAAAAAAATTGAGAAGCAGATGTCTTAAAACTCAGGATATTAAGTTTAAATGTTTGGGAAGTATATTCACATCTTTTGATAAAGTTTTATTATAGTCATCAAATATATTTTCTAAGTTTTGTCTTATTTGTGTTAACTTATGACTCTCAATGGAAAATGAAATAAGCCAAGAAGTAGACTTTGAATTTTGACTTGTATTGATGAGTTTGCTACCATTCAAGCCAGGAAAGCAGTATTATAGTAAATTCTGGGTTGGGAAAAAATAAAATATCCAAACTTAAAATTCCCAGGTGAGTTCAAATAACCTGCTTTTCATCTTTCAATATTCTTTAAGTAATGTTCTAGAAAAAATTAACTATTAAAAACTATTTAAAATATGTATATGGGGTGCACATTTTTCCTTTTGCTTCCAGCTCCAGTATGGCTTGGCACAGCACTGGACTTAACCCACTGGTTGTTGACTTGAAAAATCAAAACAAATGTCATTTTATCAACAAAATGACAGTGGTTTCAGATTCATTCATTCTTGTCATTCAGTTTTGTGCATGTATAGTGCTGGGTCCTAGAGGGACGGGGGAGAGAGCATCTAGAAGTGAGCACAACACAGCCCCTGCCCTGAAAGAGACTGTAGTTTAGGAGGGATAACTGATGAGGGTGTATTAGATCATCAAATGGACCTGGGTCCTATCACTTACCAGCTCTTTGACCTTGAACAAGTGCCTTCCACCTTTCCAGAATCCATTTTTCCTCTTGCGAAACGGTGATTATAAAACTTCCCTCCTACGGTTGTGGTAGGTGAGGAGCTTAGCATCCAGTGAGTGTTGAACACTCGGTAACTATGACCATGACCATCATGGTCATTTACACGAGGTCTGACAATTAAGTTCGCAAGCTTATTGTAACGATGTTGCTAACCCTTTTTGATATCAGAGGGTTTATTCATTATGAATTATGAATTTGTACCAACTGGACAAACAGTTAAACAAGTTTACTATTTGGAAGTACTGAAGAGGCTGAGTGAAAAAGTTAGATGCTCTGAACTTTTCACCCACAATTCATGGCTCTTGCATCACGACAATGCACCAGCTCACACGGCACTGTCTGTGAGGAAGTTTTTAGCCAGGGAACAAGTAACTGTATTGGAACACCCTCCCTACTCACCTGATCTGGTCCCCAATGACTTCTTTCTTTACCCGAAGATAAAGGAAATATTGAAAGGAAGACATTTTTATGACATTCAGGACATCAAGGGTAATTCGACGATAGCTCTGATGGCCATTCTAGAAAAAGAGTTCCAAAATTGCTTTGAAGAGTGGACTAGGCACTGGCATTGGTACATAGCTTCCCAAGGGGAGTACTGTGAAGGTGACCATAGTGATATTCAGAAACGAGGTATGTAGCAATTTTTCTAAGATGAGTTCGCAAACTTCATTGTCCCACCTGGTCCATCCAATTAATGTGGGCCATTCATTCTGCAAACAATTATGGAGCCGCACCTATGTGCCAGGCATGGTGCTTGGCTCTAAGAATTGTGCTAGTAAAACTTAACCCTTGCCCACAAAGAGTTTATAATACAGTAGGGGCAGCAGACACACAAATGGCTAAATCACAACATAATGCAATAAGTCCTTGCTAGAAGTTGGGTCTTGCAGGATCAGTAGAAGTTTGCTAGGTAGAGAGGAGGGGGAGGGCCTTATGGCAAAGGGGACAGCAGGAGCAGAGACATGGGGGCAGGAGAGGCCTGGGAAAGTGTGTCAAGTCCATGTGGCTCCGAATGGTGGGTGGAGGGAATCCAGCAGGCCTCTCCTCACCCTTGGAAAAGATTCCTCAGCGATCCCAGTGGCCAGGGTGTGAGCTCATCATTCTTGTCTGCCTGTGGTCAGTGGCACTTGAGGTGCTGAGTAGCTGAGTGATTCCATCCAGGTCACAGAGCAAAGGACTCTGGGGCTATTAGTTAAGTGAAGGCCAAACTGGAAAGCTGGAGAAGCCGTGGAATTTGTATTTGCTCTTTGTTTTTAAAAACCCCATCTTTAATTGATTCGCCCTTCCTTCTGCCATGGTGCATGTGGACTGTCCCTGACATTTGGCAGTAGATATGCTCGGAAACGGCTGCCTGTAAATAGCATCTAGTCGACTAGGAACCAGGGTGAATCTGATCACTGCTAATCTCCCCGCCCCACCCCCACCCCGTGAACTCCGTCCAGGGAGTCCTGTCTGGTCCCCTCCCAATGTCGGAGCTGTACCTGGCTGATAGTAGGTGCTGGGCAAACATTTGATGAATCAACAGAATCCAGATGACTCTGATGACCTTTCAGGGGTGTTTCACCCCCTGGCTGGCTAAGGAGAGGGCCTCTCCCTTTTGCTCTGCATCTTCCCAGTGTCCCTGGCCCTTGTGGGGCCTCCCAGCCTCTCGGTCTGGAAGTTACTGAGCTATAAACAGACACTTAAATGAACTGAGGGCAGCCTTTAAAGAATCCTTTGAAGAAAGATTGCAACGTGACTAATCATCCCTTAATTTATTGGTCTGTAAATTTGCATTTTCCTACAATACATTTTCCCCATACCGTGGACAAAGGCGATTTCAGCTGCCCATTTGGAAGCTACAGATTCTTTTCCAACATTAGAGTCATTATTGTTTTAATGTCTGTGACAAGATCATATGCAAGCAGGGGCCAGGAGGGGGTGGGGTGGGTGGGGGCAAGGAGGGTGAGCAAGGCAGGGACTGGAGGGGGCAGGCAGCTTGGGCCCCTTCTTTGCCCCACCCCCTCCCTTGCCCCCTGTCAGCTCCAGTCATTCAGTACCTGGAACCGCTCCCCACTCCTTGCCTCTCTCCCCTCTCACTTCCCCTCCCCCATCCCTTGGCCTGGGGACAGGCTCGGGCAGGATTTATGGGGCTGGCCCCTGTGGAGAGGATCCGGGGATAAATCTCAGCTTATTTAGGAGCGTGATCTACATTTATTGCACTTAATGTGATCTTTAACGTGTCCAAGAGGGACCCATAAATCCCAGCCTGGCCGGCTCCACCAGCAGGGCCCCTGGGCCAGCCCTGCCCCTTGCTGGGGCAAGCTAGTGGGAGTTCCTGGGTCTGTTGATGCCTTTTGCTTGGGGCTCCCTCCCTGGCTCTGCAACCAACGGCTGGTACCCTCCCTGAGCTGCCTGAAGCCACAGGGCCAAAGCCACGTGTCCACAGGTGGGCTCTGCTGTGTGCACCCTGCTTTGCTGAAGGGCGTCCCTCTCAGGGAGAGAAACCATTCATGCCTCTTTAACTAGGTAACTTCTAGGATCCTTTCCCGAGCTAGGATTTTGTAATTAGCATGATGCAAACGCAGAGGAGAGAGATGAATGGAGCAGAAAGTCTGTTGAATAGCATCCCAGGGCATTAGGCAGGAGTAGAGGGGAGGCAGATTCTATGACTATTATGACTTAGTCTTGTTTTTATAAATACGAGTATGTGTATGTATAATAATAATAAGCCCTTCGATGAGGATAGCATTTTACATTTTATAAATCATATCCACACCCATCCTTCCCACTTCCCAGGAGAAACAATGGCTGGGAGAGGCCACAACTTGCCCAAATTCACAAGGTTAATTCACAGCTAAGCTGGGCTTGGGAGCTGGACGCTTGTCTCTTTTCACGGTAACTCAGTGCCCATGTGCGTGGGTACCTGCATATAGGTACATGTGTGTACCTCCAACAGCACATATGCACGTGGGTACTGCACACCCAGGTGCAGTGAACTTGGGACCACACCCTGTGTAAAAACACCTGTTGGAACACACCCACGGGGGACTCTGCAGACACACGAGGTCACCCCAGGGAGCTTTTAAATCCTTTCATCTCTGGTTTTCCCCCAGGAAAGAGAAGTCATGCCTTGCTTATGTTAAGGGTGTGGATGTGCATGTGTCTCTTGGGTGTGTGAATGTGCATTTGGGGTGGGATGGGGCAAGGATGGGGAGGGAATCTCAGCGACCCCTTCTCCTAGAGATGATAAAGGCAGCTTTAAGAACCGAGTCCAATCGTCAAAGTTCATTCTCTTCTCTGGGTATGAGATGACTGTCCCAGTCCCCATTTTGCCATCTGCTGGCAGTATGCCCAGCCCCCATTAACACATCTGTGTACACATCTGTCTGCACACACGTGTGCATGTATATGTAAAGCACAAGGGTATGGAGCCCCAGACCCAGCAGGGCTAATGTGATCTTCAGGAATCAGGGTGCCACTTGGGGTTGAGGGTTATATGTTTTCCTTGGGCGAATTTCTAGAAACTGTGTCGTGTCTGTAATAACGGCTTGCAGCTGAGTGTTGTATAAGAAATACCAGGGGAAGGATTAATAACTGCTGTTCCATTGAATTTGAGGGAAATGTTACACTCTGTGTATTATTTTCTAATTAGAATAGTAATCCATATTCATTGCAAAAAAAGTTTTTAAAAAGTCAGGAGGGCATAATTAAGAAAAAATTTTGTAAATCGTTTGTAATTCTTCTGTACAGAGATAACTAATTTTTAACTTTTGTAGAGTCTGATATCCTATCAGACTTTTTTTCTATGTATGTATATATTTCTTAAAAACTAGGATCATGCAATGAACCCTATCTCGAAAACCTTTTTTCTCCTGATATATTGGGAACTGTCTTGCCTGACATTCCACATTCTCCTCCCCATTCTTGTCACAGGACACCTTGCTTGTGGGGCACAGATGAGCTATGATTTTCCTCCCAAGCAGTCATTCAGGTTGGTTTCTGTTTTCCACTCTTATAAACAATCTTCGAGGCGTAACTTCGGACGCCTCCCATGATGGGTTCCTTAGCTTACATTCCTAGAAGTGGAATCGCTGGCTTGGACGTTGTGCACTTTTGAGAGATTTCTAATAACTTGCTGAACTAGAAAGCAGGGTCTGCTCATGTTGCTCAGGGACGGGAGAGTCCACCCAATTGTGCGAAGGGTTTTGTTTATAAAGGAGGAGTTTGGGAGTGCGGAGCTGGGTCATGTCGTCCCTTCTGCTGTGGTGTGGGGTGGCAGAGGCAGGGAGAGAGAGGTCATGAGGAAGAGATTCTACCACCCCAAGCCCTTTGAGGAGGACTGGCCTGGCACTCTGTCCTTAACACCGCGTCAGCCATCCCCTCCCAGCAGTAGGCACAGGGCAGGAACTGAGTCAACACTGGCGAGCGAACAAATATTTGTTGAATGGACCGATGTTTGTTGAATGTTCAAAAATTTGCTGATAGAACAAATGTTTGTTAAAAGAACACTATTGCTCTTGGAAAAGGTCCTGCTGATTCACAGGCTATTTTCCCTTCTCTGGGGTCCCTGGACTAGAAAGTAAGTAAGCTCAGAGCCCACCTCAGCAGAGCCACACTGCGGACCAGAGCCTCCTCATCTGGGCTCGGCCAGGCAGCTCCGGGAAGGCGCACTGGGCGTTTGTCACCTCTGTGACTCCAGGGTGCAGTACATCCCCACCTCCCCGTGTCTGAGAAATGTCAGTTGAATGAATAAATGACTTCGTTTCAGATCCCTGCTTGACTGCCCGATACTCCCAGTGTGGCATGGAGAGGTCTGCTTAACCTCTCTAAAGCTTCCATTCACAAATGTAACACGAAGAGATGGGCCTCTTGGTGGTTTTCCACTTTTTTTTTAAGGTAGATTTTTTGTTTGTTTGTTTCTTCAAACAAATCCCACTCTAAAGTGTTGCCTTCTCTCCCTTCATGGAACCCCTAGGGTTCCATGGTACATGATTTGAGAACCCTCAACACGGTTTGTGTCTGAAGATCAGACTAACCCAAAGGAGCCGTGACTGGGACTCACACGACTCAGCACCAGGAATTTACCCCCAAACACAGCCGATCCGTCCAAGAAACTGTAAGAAAAGTGACACAAATCCCGAGGGGGAACTGTGGAATAGAGTAAAGCATTGTATCAGTGATAAATTTCCTGGATTGGAAACTGTGTGTTCTGTGGTTATGTAAGAGATCTTTATTCTTAGAAAATATGCACTGAAATATGAAGGCAAAGAACAGCATTACACAGCCATTTCCAAACGGTTCAGGAAAAAATATGAATATGACTATATCTATGTATGAGAGGATGATAAAGCAAATATGGGAAAATGTTACAACTCATGGATATGGATAAAGGACAGACAGGAGCGCTTTGTGCTATTTTTGCCACTTTTCTGTAAGTTCAAATGATCTCAAAATTAAAAATCAATTTTTTTTAATCAATCTTTTTCAGAATGCTTGGCAAAAAAACACAAAAAAACCTTCTAAAATTTAAAAATATCTCCTGAGAAAAATAATAGAAAAGAAAGCGAAGACTGCAAGGGAAGGAGAGCGCCTGGGCATCTACAGCCCTGATCAGATCCATCCTTTCCCCGGAAGTTGGGGTGCAGGAAGCTCGGGCTCAGGTCCTTGTTTCAGAGCTGGCCCAAGTTCACAACATGCTGGCAGTTCCCACTGAGGAATCCTGCTGGTGAATGAGAGCCACAGGGCTGTTTCATCCTCAGTCTCTCTCTCTCTCTCTCTCTCTCTCTCTCTCTCTCTTTCTCTCAGAAGGAGGAGGAGGAGGAGGAGAAGGATGAAGTTCCAGAGGATGGGGGGGGGGGTGGCAGAGAGAAGGGCAGGGTCAAGAGCTGGGTGACCACTTGGTGGGGACATGGTCAGAGGGTTTGAGGGATGCCTCTGAGGCCCCTCAAGGATTCAGAGGGGCAAGACATACCCTCTGTGTGTGTGCATGTGTGTGTGTGTATGTGTGTGTGCGCGCGCGCGCGTGTGTGGGTCCCTGTCCCACCTGCTCTCAGGAGATGAACAAGGCTCCAACATGCATCACAAATAAACAAATGTCGGCATCGTGGGGACTGAGCAGCCCACTGGCTGGGGGCCTCCTGAGAGGTCCTCTGTCACATACCCGCCACCCTGAAATCCAAGAAGCCCCAAAAGCCAAGTTTTCACTTCACTCGTGAGTCTGTAAAACACAACTTAAACTGTCACAAGGCCATTTACGGTCTTTGTTTTTCCCACTTACTGTGAATATTTGTACATCTCACTGCAGAAATATTAATGTGTTTGCGTCCAGAGTGCTGCTTAGGCCACACAGGTGTTATTACAAATGCAGTGGAATGTGGACTGAATTACCCTTCTAAAATCCGAAAACGTTGTGAAGGCTGAAACATGTGGCCCCAAGGGTTTCAGATAAGGGGCTGTGGACTTGTTCTAGGGTGAAGTCGTAGTTTCAGAAAGAGGGATGTGGAAGAAAGTGGCAATATGCCCGCGTGTGTGCGTGTGCGTGTGCGTGTGCATGTGTCTAAAGGCTTGATGTGGGTGCCCGTGACTGGCTATGAGCAAACCTGATCTCTGCAACAAGACATCAGGATGCTGGAGGTTTCATTCCTTAAATAGCAGAAAAGGAGTCATTTATTCATTCATTTTTATTTTGGCGACGTGAATATGGTTGGTTGAAAACAGTAAAGCTCACCCTATACATAGAGCAAATTATAGGTAATGCACAGAGGAAGGAAGGCTGAGTTAACCACCAATCCCCACTCACCAGGACACTGTGAGGCCTGGAGGGCTGTCTCAGCCACGTCCTGGCCAGTTCTCCTGCTTGACCCTGCTCCTGGCTCTGTGTCTCTAACTTGCTTCATCACACCCACCTGGCACCAGGTCTCCGAGCTGGTGGACCAGGGTGGACAGAGCTGGTGTTCTGGGGTAGAACGCTTTTAGTCTCTCTTTCTGTGTTTGTTCCCAGCCCCGCCTTTTCCAGCTTGCCACTTGGAATTCCCAGAACACACCAGCTACAATGGACAGACAGATTGACAGCCCTGAGTTGGGGCCCACGAGTGGAGTTCTGGCTCCACTTACTAACACCATGTGGCCTCAGAGAATTCCTTGCTCTTTCTGTACCCCTCTCCTCAGCTACCCTGCATGCCTCTGGGGTTGTTTTTCTCTTGGGGGGAGAGGTTCCTAAATGAAATGGTAGGTAGTGACAGGTGAGGGTAGGAAGCATCATTCACATGTGAGTGGTGGTGCCTGTGCTTTTGGATGGCCTCCGTGTGGCCCAGGGGTGGTCAGAAACCAGGAGGACCCCTGGGGTCCTGGTGCCCATGCCCTTGCACCTGTTTGAGGACATCACTTCAGCAATCATCCCTCCTCACTCACCTGCATCACCAGTTCCCTCCCTTCTACTGGACCATTTCCATCAGCAGACACACAGGCAGCAAGTCCCCATATTTAAAGCAATAAAAAATAAAAACGACCTTGTCTACTACATGCAACATGGTATCCTGGGTTGGACTGGATCCTGGAGCAGAGAAAGAATATTTGTGGAAATCCTGGTGAAATCTGAATCAAGATTTCTGAATCTGGGGCCGGCCAAGTGGCACGATGGTTAAGAACTGGCTTAGGATGCCAGAGGGCCCCGGTTCGGATCGCACATACGAGGGCCAGTTACACTGCCCTCCACAGCTAGGATGCTGAACAACAGCTCAACCTGGAGCTGGGCTGCCGTGGGTCGCCGGCGACGGCGTAGGCTGCAGCCCCTGTGGCAGTGGGTTGCCATGGGCTATCGTGTGTAGCCAGCAGCCAGCGTGAGCGGCCAGCAGCCGCAGTGAGCGGCCGTCCAGAAGCCGGCGACTGATCTGCCTCACCCGGGAAGAGCGCAATGATGGTGCCAACTTGGGCCAGTGAAGCAACGTCCTCCACAACTAGATTGAAGAACAAAAGGACAGCAACTTGTCTGTTCCCCTTCCCCTAATTCCCCAGCACTGTTCCCATCCCCCCAATTCCCCAATAAAAATCTTTAAAAAAAAAAAAAAGATTTCTGAATCTGTAGCTTGGTTGATAGTATTGTGCATATGTCGGTGTCTTGGTTTGGATAAATGAACTGTGGTTATGGAGGATGTTAGCATCCGGGGAAGCTGTGTGAAAGGTCTATGGGAACGCTCTGTAGTATTTTTGCAACTCTTCTGTAAGTAAAAAAAAAATTCCAAAATAAAAAAGGTTATTTTTATAAAAGCTCTCCCTTGATTTCCACATCACTCTCCCATATTTTGCTTCCTGTTTATCAAAACCCCCCAAAAGAACTGTCCACATTCACCATCTGTGGTTCCTTTCCTCTCATTCTTTTGTGCGTCCCCTCCAGTCAGGTTTTCATCCCCAATCTGTTCTGTCAAGGTCTCCAGTGACCTCCATGTGGCCACCCAACGGAGACTCTCAGTCCTCGCCTTTCTCGATCCCTCTACAGGACTGCTGACCAACACTCCCTCGGAAACGCCCCTGACTTGGCTTTGAGACTCTGCTGGTTCTTGCTTCTCCTCTTACCTCCTGGTCCTTCCTTCTCCATCTCCTTTGCTGCATTTCCCTTCTTTTCCAAGCCCCTAAATGTGGCCTGCAGCCCCCAGACTCAGCTTTGGACTATCTTCACTCGCCCCCACGTGACTTCTTCCACCTTCATGACTCTAAATACCACCCACCTGCAGACAGCTCTCCCAGCTATGTCCTCAGCTCGGATTGTCCATGGCCTCCACTCGGATGTGCAATAGGCCCCTGAACAGCTCTGAACAGCTCCAAAACCCAACCTTCAAATACCTGCCCCATCCTCAAACTTGTTCCACACACACCTTTGCCATCACAGTAAGTGCCAACTCCATCCTTCCAGTTGCTCTGGCCCCAAACCTTGAATTTGCCCTTGACTTCTCTTTCTCACACATCCAGTCTATCAGCAAATCCTATCACCGCTCCACAGTACATCCCAAATCTGACCACCCTCCTTCACCTCCACTGCTACCTGCTGTCCCAGCTGCATTGTCTTGTGTCTGGATGAATTCAATAACCTCCTCACGGGTCTCCCTGCTTCTGCCCTGTCCCCCTTCGGTCTCTTCTCAAAACAGCAACCAGAGGATCCTTTGAAAACACGTCAGATCAGGCCATTCTCAGTTCCAAACCCTCTAATGATTTTCCATTTCACTCACATGAAGAGTCAAAATCCTTACAACAGCAATTAAGGTCTTACATAACCTGGTCCCTAATTTCTCTGACCTCACTCTTCCTTGGTCCCACTCGGTTCCAGCCACACTGCCCTTCTTCCTGTCCTTCAAATATGCTAGGCATGTTCCTGCCTCAGGGCCTTTGCACCTGCTGTTCTCTCTGCCTGGAATGCTCTACCTCCTCACTTTCTTCAAATCTCTGCTCAAAGGTCCCCTTCTCAATGAGGCCTTCACTGATCCCCTTTCATAAAATAGCAAATCCTCCATTCTTTTCCCCGGTTTAGACTTCTCATGTTTATAAGCTATGGCTACTTGCTTATTGCTGATTGTCTGTCTCCCTGATCAGAAGACAGAAATTCGATTTTGTTTTCTGCTAGATCCCTACCGCCTGGGACAGGACCTGGTGGGTGAGAGGTTGTTTTGTTTGTTTGTTTTGTTTTTTTAATGTACTTTCAGGACAAGCCAGAAAAAAAGAATCACTTGCTGGGCAGAACCCATTCTCTGACGGTTCTACAATAGAAGGCCTTTCCCGTAGCCACCAGGGCTAAGGTAGCCTGGCCAGCTGGGCTCTGAGCACCAACATCTTCCTGTCCACCCATGTGAATCCCCCTACAGGTGGGCACGGACACTCACTCATGTGCATGAGCGTGTATGTGACCTGCGTGTGTGTGTGCACTGGGGGCAGGAGAGTGTGGACCACACCGGTGGCTGCAAAGCCCGGGTGTCCTCGTGGCTGCTGGGTAAGTCACTTGTCTGTCCTTAAAGATCCCCCTGATGTCCTAGAGCGAAAGCGGGTCTGGAATGGAGGCCCATGGATTGGGAGTCCGGGAGGCTGCACCCTCCTCTCTCCTCTTCTCTCCTGACCTTCCCATCCCCCCTTCTGGCTGGCTGCAAAACCCACTGGGTCAACTGTGGCGGGATAAGGGCCTGAGTGCTGGTAGGGGCTCAGCCTGGCCAGGGGAAGCTGGGGGACCCTGTAGGGAGGGGTTGCGTGGGGGCATCTCCCCCTGGGTGCTCCCTCCAGCTAATGGTCTGGACCAGCTGCCCAGTGCGCGTGAACCCCTGCCCTGGTTCCCAGCGTGGTTCCCTGGTTCTCTCTGTGCTGCTCCCCACCCTTTCCTTCATCCTTTTTACTCTACTCCTCTCCCTATTTCCTTACTTTTCCTCTAGTCTCTCTTCCTGCCTTGCTCTCTGCCTCCATCTCGCACTGTCTCTGTATCTGCCCCTCTTTCTCTCTGCCTCTCCTCTTTACGTGGCCCCTCTTCGTGACTCTCTCTTTTCTGTTTTCTTCCTTCTTCCTTGCACATCTGTCAGCCCCTCCAGCCTCTCTTTCTCTCGCTCCCTTTTCTTTCCTTCCTTCAGCCATTCCCCCTGGCCTGTCTGTCTGTCCCTCCTTCATACCTACGCTCTCTGCTTCCCTGTCTCCCCGCCTGTCCCTGTCGTCTTCCTCGCCCGGCCTCGTCCGTCTCCCCATCACCCTGTCTGTCTCTCCCTCTGCTTTCCGGGAAGGCAGCTGTGATTTACGAGCTGCGGACAGGGCCAGCTGCGGGTGCGGGAGGCCCTGATTACAGTTTCCCGGAGGAAGCTGCCTGCTCGGGGATGGCAGGGTGACAGCGTTTATACAGAGCAGCCCCGGGCTCGGAGCACAGCTGTCAGCCCTAGACGGATGGAGTGCCGGAGAAGGCCCATTACTTCATTCACACCTCTTCGGGCAAACAATAAAACACTTACACACGGCCTTGACTCGGGTGGGCCTCCCCCAGAACATTCCCAGCCTGGCCCAGGGTCTGGGCCTCTGTGATGGGGAGGAGAATGGCAGGGGGGCAGGGGGGTCCCTGGGGAGGCCCACCAGGCCCAAGCTCCAGAGAAAGCCCCAGACTTGGCCCCCATCCAGGGCTTTGGCACTGCCCCCAACCAGCTACTTCTCTCTGGGCCTCAGTTTTCTCATCTGTGAAATGGGATGTAATGCTCACTCAGGATAAATGAGGTGAAAAGCATGTATAGACCGTAGAGTGCCGCACAAAGTAAGTGATGTTATTAATATTAATTAGAAATAATGTTCATATTATCCTGGGTGGAGGGGAAAGTACCCTTGGCAAAGAGAGGCTTTCAAGCAAGACTTGAGATGGAATCTAAGGCTGACATTACATGGGAAGAAACTAGAAGGTTGGCAAAGTTACCCCCTTTCTGTCTGTTTCCTGGGGAACCCTTCACCAGGCACCCAATTCTGGAATCTTCATTCACATAGAGGTGACAGTGACTACAAACAGCTACTACTGTGTACGCCCCCTACCCCCAATCCCACCTGTGGGAAGTTGCATTTTCCCAAGAACAAAACTTTCAGGCAAAGGAATGTTGCCCCCTGATGGGACTTCAGGCACCATCCAGGATGTGGAGAAAGGTTTAAAGACTGAGGTGGGATGGTTTCCCTGACTCATAACTGACCCTGTGTTTCTAGAACATGAAACTGGAGTGGAAATACCAGTTATGGCACACTCTCTACAAGCCAGGCACGTGAACCACAAGTGCCACCACCATTTGTCACACCCTTCCATGTGCCAGGCTCAGGCCACATTCTCTGTGCCCACTGCCTCATTGAGTGCCCCCAGCACCCCTGCAAGGTGGATATAAGAACCCACAGCTCACAGCCTTGGGCGTGGAGGCTCAGGGAGATTAAGCCACTAGCCCAAGATCACACAGCGTGTCTGTGGTGGAACTGGGATTGGAACCCAGCGCTAAAGCCCACGTTTGTCCCCCAGGTGTGGAAGAGCCATTGGGAGGTGGGCTCTGGGGCCAGGGTACCCGGGGACCCATGCTGGCTTCACCACCTTCCAGCTGTGTGGCTTGGAGCAAGTGGCTCCGCCTGTCTTGGGCTCGGTTTCCTCACCCATCCACTGGAGAGGATGATAACAAATATCCCCTAGGATGGCTGTGAGGGTTAGAGGAGACAATGCTTTCCTGGAAAGGGCTGAGAGTAGCACCTGGTACACACAGTACGCATCCAACAAGCGCGAGGCCGTGATTAAGGCACGAAGTGTCCAGCCTCTGCGTCCTGCCTCTCCCTGCTCTTTGGCCCTCACGATTGGTCTCTGGTGTCAATTTAACAGCAGTCCTTTAAAGAGGGAGGCAGGAGGCCGAGGCTGTAACATAAGGGGTTGACCCACAAAAGACTTAACTCGGGAATAAAATTATTCACCAGGCAGCAGGAGTCAATGAACCGGAGTGTTAATCTGTTTCTTTTCTTCTATTGAACGACCAGCTGATGTCATCACACACCTTGCCAGGCCAGTGATTCAGAGCTGAGAGATCTGGGCTTGAGTCAGGCTCTACCGGTTACTGCATGTGTAAATTGACCAATTCCCCTCACACCTTGGAGCCTCAGTTTCTCCACCTACAAAGTGAGACTAATTACACCTACCCCAAAGGGTAAAGATCGAAAGAGATGATGCAGTAGTGTGGCCATGAATCCAACGGGTATTTATTGAGCAACTACTATGTGCCAGGCAGCATTTTAGACATGAGGGATACAGTGAGGAACAAGACAAAGCTTCCTCCAGGAGCTTACATTCTGGTAAGGGGATTTCACATTGTGGGAGGGCCCATGCAGAAGATAAAACAAAGAAGCATGAATGGGGGTGACAGAGGGGTGTCTATGGCCGTGGTGTTCAGGCTTTCTGCTTGCTCACTTCTCTTTTCCTACCTAAATTATGACAGCCCCATCCCGCAGGAGTTGTTCCTTCCACATCAGCCAGCTAGGCTGCAATGGGCGCAGATCTCCTCCCGGCACTACTCTCCAGGGCTCCTCTGTGTCTGCCATCATAAATGACCTGACCAGGCTTCTGGTCAGAGGTCACAGGAGAAGCACCGGGCCTTCGGAAGACCAGCCTTTCTCTGTTCCCCAGAGTACTTGGCCAAGCCTCTGGTGGCCCCGGGCTCCTGCCCCCATCCCAACCGCCTGAGGTATCAACCAGGATCCCTGGCCCACTATGGCCACTGAGGGGAGGCTCCTGCAGAGGACATTCCCTACTTTCACCAGGGTCACAGGGCAGAGTTCACCCTGAGGATACAGCAGATAGAATTGCCTTGGGCCTGAGGACAGTGAGTGTCTTGGCCTCTGTTTTCATGGGTGACTGGGCAAGGCAGCCTGGTGTCCTAGGAGTGGGCATTGAGCACAGCCAGAGTCAGATTCAAGGACTTGAGTTGTGGCCCAGCTGACCACTAGTGCATCCCACACCCTGAGGGGCCTTCCGAGGACCCCTGGGGTGAATTCATACAACATGGTCCCCATCCTCTGAGTTACCCCACCTACATGGAGCCCACTGAGGCCCAGAAATGACCCTCCAACTCTATAGGAGTCAAACGGTACAAGCCAGAACTCTCTGGACCCCAGGGCAGCTTTGTTGCTCTGTCCTGACCTGAGGGATTAAGGACCATGAGCTGGAGGCTGCTGAGCAGAGGTGAAAGGGGGAAATACCTCCCTTAGGTTCAGTCAGAGGAGGCTTCCTGGAAGAGGGGGTATTTTTAAGATAATAAAAGATGGTTGTAATAAGTTACATTTATTGAGCGTGTACTATGTCTGGGCACCATGCAGGGCCTGATGCACACTGAGTCTCATTTATTCCACAGAACAAGTTCATGAGACACTGAAGCTCATTCACAGTGGGTGAGAGTCAGAGCTGAGATTCAAGGCTTGTCACTCTCAGAGTCCCTGCACTTAACCACCACGCCATGGGGAGTCCCAGGTCTTAACAGCACAGGAGACAGAGTACATGAGGCTCCAAGGCCACTGAGCTGGAAGGGGCCCTCACTACCCACATCACCAGTGGGAAAGTGGAGGGATTGGGGTTCCCCTACCACCACCCACCTCTGTCCCCTCTTGAGTTCTGGGCGGTGGGCTGGGCCCTGAGAACTCACATAGATGTGAGAGGGAGGGAGTGTGGTGGCCTGAACCGCCACTTTCTCAGCACCTTCCGTGTTCTGATCATTCGCCATTCCTTTCATCTTGTTATTCTCCCACCTACAGAGATGCCCTCAGCCCATCAGCAACATCAATGGTAATAATGGATCTTTACTGAACGTCTATTATGTATTCACACTGTACTAAGCATGGGGGCCAGGGGTGGGCAGCTGGGGAACAGTAAATGTGGGGGAATGGAAGGCACAACCCCTGCCTTCGCGGGGCCTGTGATCCTTGGCTAGAGGCCAAAGTTACAGCAGAAGGTGAGTTTTGTTGACTTATAAGTAAGTATGATTTGCAAATGCTATAGGAGGCTGGAAGGGGTCGAGGGCCCAGTGACCAGAGGGCTCCTGGAAAGGCGGGTGCTCAAGAAAGGCTTTATGGAAAGACATCCCACCAGTGGAGTACAACCACACCTCCAGCCAGAGTTCCAGCTGGCCCTTCCTGCCGCCCTGGCCTCTGGGTTTGCCTCCACAATCACGTAAGTCAATTCCTTGCAGTAATATATATGTATATAAAGAAAGGCCTCATGGAATCCTCTAGTCTCTTCCCACCCACACACACCCTGGCTGTTCCTGACTTCGTGGGGCGCTCATCTGAGTGTGCACACAGTCCGCTGGTCTACCTGAAACGCCTCCGTCTCCTGCAAGGACTCAGAAATGGGCCCCTTTCCCTAACTTTCCCACCCCTCCGACTTCCACTGGCAGAATTCATGGCTCCACTATCAGCTATGTGAACTCCCCACCTCACTGATCGGGCAGAAATGTGATGGACTCTCTCTCTCTCTCTCTCTCTCTTTCTTCGTGGACGCCGTGTAGGTGAGAAGGCAGGAAATAATGGATGTAAAGTGCTTACTTAGTACAGGGCCCGGGACACAGCAGGACTGCAGTAACTATTATCACTGTTGATGTTGTTCATGGGCGCTCAGTGTATTTTTTTTTTTTTTAAGCTGAGCCATCCTGCTACCTGTTGGCAGCTCAGCGGCTGCTCAGCTCGGGCTGGACTTGAACCACTGTTGCTCAGAGCTCAAACTCTTGAGCGAGCTCTTAACCAACTGAGCCACTCGGCCGGCCCTTCAGTGTATTTTTTAATTAAGTGGAATTCAATGGGTGGTTGAGAACAGGAGGAAGCACATATGTGGGGGAAGGGAGCAGAGGGCCTGGGTGAGTGGGGCAGGAGCTGGCCAGGAAGGAGCAGGGTGTGCAGGGAGGTGGCATCTAAGAGGACTGAAGTGGTGTGAAGATGCCTGATGGGGGAGCTGAGGGTTAGGAAGAGGGAGGGAGCTGTGTGGTCCTTCACCCAGATGGATGGTTCCAGCAACAGCCCAGACAGGTAAACAGTGGGACTGAGGCCAGACAGGCCCCCCACCCCCTGCTGGATCTGTGCTGGTGACAACTCTTGTCAAGGCTTGATGGGAGGCTGCTGGCTGCTTCTGCACCTTTGGCCCTGCTAGGGGGTGTGATTTTTCCTAAAGTTGGGGGCCAGAGGCTACTCCAGTGACCCAGCTGCACAAGAAAGCTCAGAGGGAGAGAGCAGAGGGGCCTTTGGTTTCTTTCCACTTCCGTGGGAATTTTGGAGGACACTAGGTCTGCCGGATCCTCTGTGTTGGGCAATGCCCCCCTCCTCCAGGAAGCCCTCCTTGATGAGACTCCTTTATCTCCCCTTCTAGTCACCACCCCTACCCCCACTGGAAATGATCCCTGAGTGAAGACCCCAGCCTCCACTATCTGTCCCATTCACTGACATTTACACTAACGTTTATACCACTGAAACACAGCTCTGTCCTCGCTGGCTGTGCAGCCTGGACAGAAGTTGCTTCATCTGCTTTGTGGGGATATGAGCGAGATATTCCTTAAGGCAGATTTTGATCTGGCATCTGCCACTTCCTGGCTTTGAACTTCAGTTTTTGTCCTTGGGAAATGGGGATCACCATAATGCTCGCCCTACAGCGTTTGTGTGGGGATGAAGTGAGATGCTGGTGTGAAGGACTTGGCCAAGGGCCGGGGGAAGGGGGTGCTTCATGAGTGTTAGGAATTACCGCTTCATGGACAGGTAAGCACAGGGGCTCACAGAGGCAACCCCCAACACAGCCCCTGGGCAGGGGCTTAGGATAAGGGTCTTACTCCCATCTCTCTGAGTCACGGTAAAGGATTCTGGAGGGAAGGGGTGGTGGGGTCTGGTACGTTTCCCTAAAGTCCTATTGACACGTGACCTGTTCACCCATGTTTCTACCCCTTGTCAGTATATCTTAGTTTGTTAGCTCCATTTTATTATTTGTCTGTTGATGATTGTTTAGCTAGTTAGTCTAAAGACACTCTGGCTGAATTTGGGGATGGCGAACAAGTATCTCTTAACTATGCAGTGTTTTAGTTGGGGTGGGTTTAAATTACTTAGGAATGCTTCAAGACAACGTTTCCAGTGAAGTTTATGATCTAGTCATCAACATGCAATTTTAGTTAATTAAGTTTAAATGGCAGTGTTATCTGAGATAAATTCTCGGTTTTGTTTTTAGTTTCAGGACAACCAAAGAGATATAACCCCCTCCCCAAAAGCAGGAGGTGCTGTGACAGGCTAGGAGCTGGAGCCGTTTAGGCATTTGGGCAGAGGACGGAGGCTGACCCCGACCCCCAGACTCTGCTTTGGAGGTCCTGTTACATTCCTGAAGTTTGCTGTCAGGACACCCCTAAGAAAATCAAGCCTGGGACCAAAGGGCAGGGCCGATGCAATCTCACAGTTGTCCCCCCATCCTCGTGGGGGAGGGCAAATTGGTAATGGGGGTGAAAACTATAGGTCCAGGTCACTTAGGTGGCATAGAGAGGGCCAAATCTCAGCAGAACTGAAGCAGCATCTCGTCCCTCCATCCTGTCTGTCTGTCCATCCATACATTCACCTGCCCACCAATCAGGTTCATCCACCCACCCACCCTTCCATCCATCCAAACCCATCATCCACCCACACTACCCCTACCCACTCATCCTTCCATCCCTTCACTCGATCACCTGTCCACTCCCCCACCCACCTATTCATCCACTCAATCACCTATCCATTGACCGACCTACTTAACCATCCCTTAATCTCTCCACGTCTCTCCATCCATCCATCCATCCATTTGTCCATCTGTCCATTCACCCGCTCATCCATACACCCATCTAATGAACCACCCTTCCATCTATCCAGTGAATACATTTTTTAAAAGAGGAAAATAAAAGTAACAGTAAGATCCCCTGGGGTAGGAAAGAACTGGAATTTGAGGACATGAAGGAAGAACCCTGTGGCTGAAGGTAATGAATAGAAAGGTAAAGAGAAAGAGAGATACGTGAAGAACGAGGCAGGGCCAGACCATGCTGGTCCCTATAGGCCACAATAAGGTATGAGTCTGAGGCCAGAGGCTGAGCTGGTAGCGGGGTGGAGGTGACGAGGAAGGCAGAGGCCAAGAGGAGCCTCAGACCTTGGAGTCCCTCTGTCACAGCGCTGGGGCCATCACCACCAGCAGCCTTGGCAGAGGCAGATCTAGCCCTGGAAGAAAAGAATTGGACTGGGAAGCAGCAGACCTGGGTCTGGGTTGGGCTCTGTGTCTCACTGTCTGTGTGACCTTCCTGGGCCTCAGTTTCCTCACTGGCAAAATGGACATAACCTTTCTATCTCCCGGAGTGCTGGAAGCAGCAAATGAAACAACGGTCATGAAAAGCTGACTGCGCACAGGTGAGGTTCCCAGGAGCTGAAGGAATCCAGGTGGGTCTGAAGCAGCTGCAGCTGGGAGGCAGGCACGGCAGGCAGGGGTGAGTGGAGTGGGCCCAGGCTCCTGGGCTGCCGGCTGGGGTGTGGGCGTGGGGTGGGGGTGGGGGCTCCAGCTGTGGGATTTGGAGGCTTATGACAACAAGAGGTGAGCAGGCGATGATGTTCAGAAGGGATATATTCAACCCACTTGCCCATGGATTGAATGGGGAATTTCATAACAGGATGTTTAGAAAAAGGTTTTCATCTGCCACCACCCTGGCACTCTCCTCACTTGCACCCACTGTTGAGGAGGGTGATGGCAGGGGTTCCGAGGAAGAGCACAAGCTTCAGATCAATCGGACTGCCTCTGGCCATGGGACTTAGAACGCAAAATGAGATGGTTGGGTGCTTGGGAATAAATGAGGAAACATCCCCTTCTCTCCCCTCTGTCCTCACTTTGCTCCAGAAAAGTATTTAAGTCTGATGTTAAGTACCTGGCGCAGGGTGAGGGCTCATTCATCCCAAACCACAATCGGGGCAGCCCCTCAGTGGCTGGCCCTGTGCCTTCCGCCCGTCCGGCCTGGCCAGAGACCCTGCCCCATCTCCCCGCCGGGACCTGGTGGGCTTTGGGGAAAGCGGGAGCTGCAGCTCCAGAGAAGGCTGGGGGTGCGTGGGCCCTGGCGGCTGCCCCAGGATAATCTCCGAGATACAAGCTGGGCCGGGAAGCGTGGCTGGATTAGGGAGCATCCCGGAATCTGAAATGACTGTTTCTTTCCATAAACTCATTCATTTACCAAACTTCTGCTGAGCATAGGTTTTGGCTTCCCTACGTGTTGGGGGGGCCCAGTTGGGGGCCCTCGGGCCTCCCACTGGCCTAGACACATGTTTCACTGAGCCCAGGGCTGAGGAGCGAGAGGTGGGATGAGGGTGGGAGGTGTTGTCCCAGAGAGACAGACAGACAGAGCCGAGACGGCCCCCAAGCTTAGTCACCACTTCAACTTTTCACATTTGAACCTAAGACAGTGGATGTCAGATTCAGGCCCCTGCCCAGACTCCCACACCCTCCCTCCCTGTTCTGGGCCCCTCTCCCTCCTGCCCGCCCCCCACCTCCGTGCCTGGAGTTTATGGATGGTTCCCAACCTCGCCCTGACACTGTGGGATCCTTACTTCCTGTGTTTATCTTGGAGAGGGATGGGGCTCTCTCCTCTCACCCACCCAGTCATCTGACAGGCCGCCCCACGCAGGTTATAGCGCGTGTGCTCACAGACAGACTCTGTGTGTGTGTGTGTGTGTGTGTGTGTGTGTGTGTGTGTGCGCGCGCGCACATGAGTGTGCATGGGCGGGCATGAGAGCTTTAGCGTACTGGGGCCGGGAAGTCTGGCTGTCCTTCTGGGGTCAGTGTGCCCCTTGAGCAGGTCTGCAGGTGTGTGCAGTCTTAAGTGAGTCTGTCTCTGGCTGCCTGAGTGTGGGCGTTGGGTGGGGACAAGCACACAGGGACTGGGCACTGCCAGGTGCATCCTTAGCACCAGCCTCCTCTGGCCTCACCACGTCCCATGTCACTCCCAGTTTGCCAGGAGAGAGGAGGCTCAGCAACGTGATGTGATCGGAGCTGGGTCAGAGAGTGGCGGAGTGGGCGGAAGGCATTCTAGAACCCAAGGCAGTCCTTCTGTTTTTTCTTTCCTTAAGAGCTGTGTGGTTTTTTCCACCAATTAAAAGCATGAAAAGTATAATGAAGAAAAGTAAAATAATCCATAACGCCCCTAGAGAGCCATTGTTAACATGTTGGCATATATATAGATATAGATATAGATATATATAGATAGATAGATATAGATATAGATATTATATAATATATAATTTATATATAATTTGTTTAATTAAAAATGGAACTATATTATGTGTACAGCCTCCCTCCCTCCTTCCCCTTCCTTCCTTTCTATACTTTTTACTCTTTTTTTTTTTAATTGGGGAATTAGGGGGATGGGAACAGCACTGGGGAATTGGGGGAAGGGGAACAGACAAGTTGCTGTCATTTTGTTCTTCAGTCTAGTTGTGGAGGACGTTGCTTCACTGGCCCAAGTTGGCACCATCATTGCGCTCTTCCCGGGTGAGGCAGATCAGTCGCCGGCTTCTGGACGGCCGCTCACTGCGGCTGCTGGCCGCTCACGCTGGCTGCTGGCTACATACGGTAGCCCATGGCAACCCACTGCCACAGGGGCTGCAGCCTACGCCGTCGCCGGGGACTCACAGCAGCCCAGCTCCAGGTTGAGCTGTTGTTCAGCATCTTAGCTGTGGAGGGCAGTGTCACTGGCCCTCATTTGTGGGATCCGAACCGGGGCCCTCTGGCGTCCCAAGCCAGCTCTTAACCATCGCGCCACTCGGCAGCCCTCCTTTTTACTCTTTATGATAGAAAAATACAACATATACAAAAGTAGACAGAACAGCATAAAGAACCCACACACACGCACAGGGGCTGGGCACCAGGTTTGGCTGGTGAGTCTGGGTGAAGAGCTTGTCCAGAACGCGCTGTCTGTGCTCCTGGTTATTTTCTCAGGATGCATCCTTCAGAGAATGATCTAGACCAAGGGAGCACAACGGGCAGGGAAGGTCCTGCTCCTACTGCTCAGCTGCGCCCTCCCAGAGCCCGGGAAACAGTCCACACCCCCCACCCGCCTTCTACCTGCAGCACAGAAGAGGGCTGATTCTCTCCCCTTGGAAACACCTGAGGTCCCGCTCTGCAGACCAGGAGGGCGTCGGCAGGGCCTTTGAGGGGTGGGGCCAGTGCAGAGAGAGCCCGGACCTCCCCCATCTTCCCCTGAAGCATCCCTTACCCCACAGTTGCTCACACTGGCTCCACTGCCTGCTGTGGCTTCTCTCACTCAGGAACCCCTCTCTTCCCACTCCAAAGGGAAATCTGCTTGGGAGTGAACAGACAACGTCACCCGACGACGCTACTGCCTGAGAACCGGCATGATTTCCTCCACCCGTGAGACACCCAAGAGTTGTGGGGGCTCAGGCAGCAGTAGGAATTGTGTACACAGCTAACTGTGCCGGGGGTGGTAACCAAGGCACAGCAATCTTGCTCAGCCTCAGTCTCCTTGTCTGTGAAATGGGGATAATACTTGCACCTGCCTTGCTGGGTTTCTGTGAGGACTAAATAAGGTCATCTATGGAAAATACTTTACATGTGATGAAAGCTAAACACTGTTTGCTGCTGTTAGCAAGGGAATTGGTACCTAAACTCAAAGCAGCGAGTCGGTGGCAGAGCTGACCCCCTTCTACCCCAGAGGAATGCCATAAAGGGCACATCCTCATGGAGCTTACAGATAAATCATTAAAACAAATGATTCTAAGTTGTTCCATGTACCATTAGGAAAACAGAGTAGTGCGCTGGAGAACAGATTGGGATACTAGTGGGAGTCCCCCTGGAGGAGGTGACATTTAATCGGAGACCTGAAAGATGAGAGGTCTCATGAAGGGTGGGAGAACTGTGTTCCTGACAGCAGGAGCAGCATGTGCCAAGGCCCTGAGGTGGGGAATAGGCTTGCTGAATTTCAAGGCACAGGAAGGAGGCAGAGCGAACGAGCAGAGAAGCCAACAATGCTGGGAGCGACACCTGGGGGTCATTCATCCTCCTCATCTTATTGACTTCAGGCTCTGCAAAATCCCTGAACAGGGCGTGGGTCTCCATTGTCTTTTGCCTCCCTCAGCACCTCATCCAAGGCTTAGCATGCAGGGTCCCTTGAACCCGCAGACCCTTGGGTAGGCAGGCGCCTTCCCTAGTCC
Organism: Hipposideros armiger; assembly: GCF_001890085.2. NCBI lineage: Eukaryota > Metazoa > Chordata > Mammalia > Chiroptera > Hipposideridae > Hipposideros > Hipposideros armiger. The sequence goes on from NW_017731890.1 coordinate 337,082, forward strand.
TCTCCAGGCTTTTGCAGCCTTGACTTGGCCTTGACCAGAATGCGCAGTGGGCCTGGGGCCAGGCGGGGCTGTGGGAGGCCGGTTTCCCTCTCGCTTTCATCTGCAAGTAAGATCTCTTTCATCGGATCTGTTGTTTTTAGACCATGTGCTGGGCTGTGGACAGTAAAGGAAAGTTCAGGAACGCATCCCTATAAATCTGTGCAGAATAAAAGAAGGGTCCAAGCGTCGGGGTGTCTGACACCCCACAGGCCCCCCCCTTCGCCTGTCCCACTGAGCACTCCTTGGGGTCTGCTGTCAGGGGGACAAGCTAAGAAAAGCGAGGAACCCGGGTGGGTGGCAGACAGATTGGAACTGGAAGAGAACTGGACATGTCTAAGCCCAGCGCCAGAGACTTGCTCAGCATCACCCAGCACATGGATTCAGAGTGGGACTGAACCCAAGCTGTTTCTGCGGAGGACCTGAGCACCTCCTGGGTACTGGACACTCTAAGGAAGATGAACAATTGCTGTGAGAAATGCCCCAGTATGGGATGGCACACCAGGCCAGAGCTGGGAACTCTGGGCCAACTGGGTGACCTTGGGCAAGTCCATACTTCTCTGAGTCTCTGTTGTTCTCCTCTGTAAAATGTTTCCCTAATGTTGGGAGGCTCTGAAATCACACGAAACCATGCACACCAACAGATTCAACAGGCCGCAAACTATACTATATCTGTGCAAGCTCTTCATTTTTGTTTTATAATTATCTGTTATTTTTAAACCAGTCCTTGCAGGTACATTCTTTTATGGTCCAGCTTGGATTAAATGGTGGGGGACAGTTGTGGGAATCAGACACACATGAGATACTTAGCAAACAGCTCAGTGTTAATCCATCATCCGGCATCGACTTGCATGCCTCCACTGATGGGCAGCTTACTACCAAATGAGGCTGCCACGTGCCATGATGCAACAGCTCTGATTGATTATAAAGTGCCTCTTACATTGAGCTGAAGTCTGCTCCTCAGGCTGATGCCACTGGACCTGGAATAATTCCAATTACTCACCCGTGTCTGCAGTGATCCTTCCAGAATCTCATGGCCGAGTGTGCTTGCCTGCCAGCTCCGAGAGACCAGGCTGACTCTGGTTTCTGGAGACTTTCTCATCCATCTCTCTTCTGAATTTTCCATACAATAAATCTGTGCTGCTTTTTCTATTTTAAAATTTGTTTTTCATTATTATTTGTGCTAACCAAACAACACAGACTATAAGAAGAGGGAATGAAAGCTTCCCCATCACTCTTTCAAACTCCAGTCTAACTCACGGCCCAGAGGAACATCCTTCCCAACGTTTCTGTCTTTGGTTATGAATGTACATAAACCCAGAATAGTGTAGGGAACACAGAGCAGGCTGCCACAGTGGAGGGGTTGACGTTGCTTGCAGCTCGCACTTGAATCCCACCTCAGTTGGCTCATCTGTAAAATGGGACACATTTGGTGACACTGCCCCGGATTGTTTTGAGGACTGAGTGAGTTAATGCACACGGAGCGCTTAGACCAGTGCTGAGCCCACGTGAGTCATCACAGGTGTTGTTGTTTTTTTTAAATTAAAAACAGATGGAACCATATGGACATTTAACTCCGCAGCTCTTGCATTTTTCATCATGGACAGCTGTCCATGGGAGCACAGGTAGATGGGTCTCATCTTGTGAACAGCTGTAGGGTGGCGTGTTGTGGGGCTATATTCATGATTTATCTACTTTTGATATCAGGAGAAGTCACTTTGTAAGAAAAGCCTCAGAGTAAGGCCCTTAGGCAGCCTGTTGTCACTGTTGGTTATCATTTCTTCCCCCAAGGAAACTCTTTGGTTCTTTCCTTGATGGTGCACCGTGGCCCTGAGCAGGCCAGGCCAACTCTGGGGAGTGGGAGCCAGGCTCTGACCAAAAAGGCAGCTGGACCCCAGTGGTGGCTATGGTTGGGAGAGGGTGGGTACAGATGAAAAGTGACCCGACAATGCTGTGGTGTGGCTAGGGACCCTCAGAGAGGGACATACTATGGGCAAGGGTAGTCAAGGAAGGCTTCCTGGAGGAGGCAGGATCTGCGAGGGGTCTTGAGGAATAAGAGGAAGTTGGACAGATAGAGTTGGGGTTGGGGGAGGTGTACTCATGGCAGAGATGAGCCTGTTTGGAGCAATGAGAAATTTAGGGTGATTAGAACTAAAGGGCTGGCTACACAAAGGAAGAAGTCTCGAATACCAGGTTGCATGAGGGCCTGCCCTGCCAGCAGTGGGGAGCCACTGAAAGTTCTAGAGAAGGGGAGACTCCACTCTGTATGACCCTGAGAAAAGCTCTAAGCCTCTCTAGGCCTAAGCTGCCTGGGGGTTCTGAAATAGACTTGGGGGAGGTATAGGAGGCTACTTAGAAGCTGAAATTTGGGATGGGGCCCTGCTTTCTCCAATCAAGGGGACCCAGAAGAGTGGGGGCAATCCCAGAGGTCGGGTCCCAGGCTTCAGATCCCTGCTTCACAGAATTCAAACCGTTTCCTTTCCTTTTAACCTGCCGGCAATCCGGGGAAATCTGATTTTGCAAACATGTTTTCTTAGCCAGGGGAAATGAGAGCTATGCAAACAATGAAGATAGCTGTGTGTGATAAGGGCCTCCGGGCTGTTCTGGCAGCAGGGCCTGAATGGAAGAGAGGGACTGGGGTCAGGGTGGCCCTGGATGCACTGGCTGCCAGAGGCACGAGGAAGATCCCAGGCCTCAGAATGTCCGCATTAGATGGGGCCTTGGGGAAATAGATGGGGAAACAGAGGCCCAGGAGGGAAGGGACTTGCTTAGGGACACACAGCGTGGAGGGCCTATCCCTCTGGCAGGGCTGTTTCCCAACACCCCAGCTGGAGGGGTGGGCCTGACTCCCTTTCTGTCGTCACAGGCTGTACTGGTTGAGCCCACACTTGGATTCGGGGTCTGGCCAATGGTGGCCCTGGTGGGTCCCCTCCAGGTACGGGTCGTGGAGGGGGAGGAATGGGGTACTGGGGGAGTCAAGGAATGGGGGAGATGGGGGCAGTGGGGTGAAGGTGCGTCTTCTGCCCCAACACTGGTTTTGAGCTTTGATGGAGGAAAGGACGGGGGAAGAAACTGCTCAAGCCACTGTCACGGAGACCACGAAAGACCCAGGGCCCAGGTAAGGCTGCTGTATGGCCCAGACGACAAATCCCAAACTGGAGTTGGCCTAAGCCCATCCTGTGCCTGTCTCACCACGAGCCCCATGGCAACTGTGGCATCTAGAAGCTCAGGCAAAGGGCGGGCACACCTCGTGAGGCTTTTTTGCAGGGGCTCCTTTGGCTGAGGCCGTAGTAAGGCCCTTTACCAAGACACGAAGACTTGTTCCTGGCATGGGTAGGGCACCCCCTTGGGAGATAACTGGAAGTAAGTGGCCTGCCAGTTGGGGTGGGGAAGGAATTTGTGGGGGGAGACGATACCTAAGAACCTTCTTCATCTGGGTATTAATGTCAGCGTGACCTCATGGATACCTGAGGCCGGTGAGGCCTGGGGACAGTTGGGCCCCAGTGAATTATCACCATCCTTCACTCCACAGCAGGTCCAGGTGCTCAGGGCCTGCTGGGAGGACCCTCCGTTCAGAATGAACAGACCTCTTTTGCCCTCGGGGGGGGGGGCTGGCACTGTGCCAGGAGCTCTCACAACCTGGTGAGGTTGGCGTTTCTTGCATTTTCCAGCGAAGGAAACCGGAGCTCCTAAACTGCCCAGAAAGTACCCTCACGAGTGATGTTCCTGCCCTCTCAGCAGCGTGTGCTTTTTCTCAGAGAAGCTGTGACTGGTGAAATTTCTGGCACTACAGCCACTAAAGGTGAGGGATGTTGCTGGGCTATTTGCACTCCTGGGGGTGCCCGCAGCTTCACCTGAGCACGAAGGAAGCGTACCAGCTTCCTCAGCAGCCCCTCCCCCATCAGTGCCTCCTGGTTCCACTTCAGGAACCAGGGCTGTGGGATGCTTTCATTGCCTCTTCCTGAGGACACTCCACTCGGAACCGCTGGCCCACAGGGAGGCACAGCCACATCCTTTCCACTGTCTTTGTTGGACAACAAGATGCCAAAGTCAGTTCAGCCAACATCTCACACACAAGGCCAGCAAAGGCTCACATCTTGACCTGACTTCACCCTGGACAATGAATGAGTCAGGCAGAGGGGCAGAGGATCCCAAAGTCCCCACCTTCCTTTTCCTGGTCATTGCGCTTTCCTGGAGCCAATCCCCTTTATGCAACCTCTCTGAGCCTCAGTCTTCTCTCCTGTAAAATAGGGATCAGAGAAACAACACGTCATAGGCCTGTCGTCTCTCTCCAATGCCTAACACTGGCACTGAGCAAACTTAGAGACCAAGAGTCACCTGCTTCCTCTCCTATAAAGGGCTAAGCTTCATGTTGGCGTCCCACCCAAGCCAGGGACACCGGTAGCCACGGGAGGTCATACTGGGTCCATATCCTGGCACCTCTACTTACCAGCTTACTTCCCAGTGACTTTAGACAAGTCCCTGTGCCCCTCTGTGCTTCTGTTTCCCCTTACCAAGAATGGAGACAGGAGCAGCACCCCACTCATTTGAGTTGTTTTAAGGATCAGATGAAACAGAGCCCAGGGCCTAGTCTTTAGTTGGTGCTCAATAAACATCAGCCTTTAGTACAGCTGAGAAGTGCAATGAATGAGGGGAATGGAAAGTGTTTCATCCCCAGGGAGGCCACATCCATCTCATTTTATTAGATCAGAAGTGCTTTTAACAAGGCAAACAGCAGACGGCAGGCAGCTGGCCAGCAAGGGCCAAGAACCCAAGTCCAGTTCTCCAGCCCCCTGGACATCAAACACAGCAACAGAAAAGGCCAAACATCAAAGAATGAAAGGCAAGTCCAAACATTGCGCTGTGCTCTTATCTTAATTAAAGCAAGTCTTATGCAGGGTTTCTGATGACATAAGTTGAAAAGCCAGGGTCTGGTTTTATTAGCTTTTGCTGACACACCCACGGAGAAGTTTGTGACTAGCCCAAGGTCACCTAGCACCCTGGGGCCAGAGTCAGGGCCCAAGCCCAGGCCTCAGATGCTGGATCCAGGGCTCCTTCTGTAACCCCTGTACCCCCCAACCCCAGCCTGAGCAACCAGGATCCAGGGCTGGAGTGTCAGGGGAGAGGCATTAATTAGTTCATTCATCCATCCATAGATTTAATACTATTTATGGAAGGCCTTCTATCTTCCAGGCACTGTTCTAGGCTCTGGGGATCCAGCAATGAACAGGGCACTCTAGTGGGGGGAGGGGGAGGGAAGCAGATGTCAATAAATAATGACATACATAACTATTTTAATTGCAATTGTGGTGAATGTTATTACCTATGTCCCTTATCTTTGAACTTGGGCTCTGTGGCTGCTTGGTCACTAGAATACAATGGAACTGTTGCTGTTACACTTTCCAGGCCCAAACCAGCTTCCTGTCTCTTGGCACCCCACCACGATGTGAAGAAGCCCAGGCTGCTCCAGGGAGAGGTTTACATGGGAAGAAACCAACTACCAATCATGTGAGTGCTCCATCTTGGAAGGCGATCCCCCAGCCCCAGTCAACCAGCCCCCCAGTTCACACAGTGTGGAGCAGAGATCAGCTATCCCTCTTGAGCCCTGCCCAAATTGCAAATTCAGGAGCAAAACAAAGGATGACTGCTTGTTAAGCCATTAAGTTTCAGAGAGGTTTGCTATGCAGCAATAGACAGCTAGGACAGTATATTTCACCTTCATGGGGTGGGGTAGATCCAATTACAACCCCCGTTTTACAGGCGAAGCAACTGAGGCTCAGAAAGGTAAAGTGACTTGCTCACGGTCATACAGGTAATGAGTGGCAAAGCTGTAGTCAATGACTTAAAATTGTATGTTTTTTCTCACTCTACCCCATCAGCTCAACAGCATGGCAACCAGGAGTGTTTCCAGGAATACTTTCCTATTCAAAAGTTGTAAACGCCAGAGGTGGATTTGCAGGCATGGTAGAACGTGATCGAGGAGACGATTTTTGAGCGAGGGAGCTTCCAGCGTCCTTAGAGCCTTCAAGGATGTACCAGGTAAATGAATGTCTGCCTGTTGTTGGTAAGGAGAGTCCATGGTGGTATTTGAGATGAGCAAACCAAGGCTCGTTTCCATGTTCTGGGCCTCTGTTTCCCCATCTAAAGGGGAATGAGAAAACCACCCCTGTTCTGCTCCAGCTGGGGCTGGAGATGAGCTTACAGATAACATACACCATCTTCCCCAGAGGCTCCTTGTCAGAGGCTAACATTCCATTTGGAAAGAAATGAATAATAGCTGAGACTCCCACAATGAGAATTTTAATGCAAGGAAGTCCATGGTAGACAGGCGGGGAGAGGGCAAAACCCACTCCTGGAAGCTTTGTAAGGAAAACCTTCCCCAAAACATGTTGCTTCTGATGTGGGAAGCAGCCTGGAAAGCTCCAGACTGGGAGGCAAGAATCCTGGGTTCTAGTCCCAGTTCTGCCTCTGACCTGCTGTGTTACCTTGGGCTAGTCACTGTCCCTCTCTGGATCCTCATACAATCCATACAATGAGAGGATAGGTCAGCTGATCTGGAGATCCTGACAGTGTCCATCAGGCAGAGATGACCAATCAAAAAAAAAAAAACCAAAACTGTGGGAAGCTTCTCTACCCTACCCCCCCACCCCCAGGAGCTCCCAGAATTTAGCCGTCAGCCAGGAACCAATCCATTGAGCTGTTTCTAGAAACAAGACGTAGGTGAGCTCCACTATGCAAATTCCCCCTTTTCCTCTCCTCTTTTCCTCCTCCAATGCCAGAGTTATTATTTATTTGGTTTCAGATGGGCCACCCAGAGCTCTTGATACAGATAAAAAATATCATAACTCAAAGTCTCTGTATGATGGAGGGTTGCACACAATGGCTTTGTTCCTTCCAGCTCTGACCCTGCTAAGGTCTTATAACATGGGCGCGCGCACTTGAAATATTAAACTGAAGATAAGATGCTGGTGCTGACCCTGGTGGTAATGGCCGTCCCTTGCCAACACTGACTCTGTGTGTCAGGCACTGTGTGAGGTGCTTTATATGCAGCATCTCGTTAACTCTTCACAATAACCCTACAAAGCGATCAACTATCATTATTGCTTTTGTACAGATGAAGAAACTGAGGCCTGGAGAGGAAAAGGAACTGTCCAGGGTTGCCGTTAGCAGTTGGAATTCAGATCCAGGCAGTCTGCTTTTCCAGAGCCTCAATTCTGAATAATTAGGTTATTTTGCTCCCCAACAACGACTACTGCTACTATTACTACTACCCTTCACTGAGCACTTCTTCTGTGCTAAGGATGGGGCCAGGACTTTATGTTTTGTCCTAAAAAAAATATATATCCATGTTGCAGAACAAATCAGCACAAAACTTAGTGGCTGAGTTAACTATAAGTACAGTTATTTATTTTGCTCATGAACCTGCAATTTGGGCCGGGCTGGGCAGGGACAGCTCACCTCTGTCTCTGCTGGGATGATTCCTGGGGCAGGAAGAGCTGGGGGCCAGCCAAGCATCTCCGTCTCTCTTCATGGAGGCTCAGGGCCTCTCTATGCGGTCGCCATGGCCTGAGGTCGCCATGGTCATCAGATTCATACATGGTGGCCAGCGGCTCCTTGAGACCAAAGTGGAAGCAGCAGGGCGCCTTCTGACCTGCCTGGGAAGTCGGCAGTATCATTCCTGCCACATGAGTTAGCATTAAGGTCAGTTCAGAGTCCAGGGGTGGGGAATTGAACTCCCATATCCCAATGGGAGGCGTGTCAGAGGACTCGCGGCCATCTTTAATCCACCACACTTATGCTCTCGATTAAGAATCTTTACAACAACCTATGAGATTCATTTATTCACTCCCATTTATGGAACACATACCGTCGGACATTGTTGCAAACTCTGGGAGACAGCAGTGAGCGGGATGTAATTATACCCACTTTACAGATGAGTTAATGGAGACTTGAACGGTTTAAGTGCCAATGAAAGGGCCAGCACTTTCCCTGTAGACTCGCTGATTCTTGACAACAAGCACCTGAGGTAGGTCCTGTGCTGGCCACGCTTAAGTGGAGGCGCAGTGGATTCTGAGGCCGGGCAGTCACTCAGCACACCACGTTGCCCCATCTTAGCATTATTTTGCATCTGTGCTTCACGGTGACACCCATGGATGGGCTGCACTGGACATGGGGCACCAGGAGGGGAGGGCCTGGCTGGGTTCTCGGAGGAGAAGCCCGGTTGGCCCTGTTAAAAAGCCAGCCCTGATGAGAGCATGAGGGAGGGAGGGAGGGAGGGGCAGGAGCAAGGATAATGGCCCAGCCTGAACCGGTCGCCACGGCAACCGCAGGGGCTGTCTGGAGCCAGCAGCCTGCCAGGCCTTGGCCCCACAAAGCCCAGGAGGGAGGCAGAGGGGGCAGCCCGGCGAGGCATAAATCAGGGAGTTCTATGCCCCTGACTCCGGGCAGACGATTTATGGGGCTGCTCAGAGCCCACTGGATGCACTGGGGAGAGAGGAGGGGATCTCCCTGTTCCCACCGCCCCTGGGGCCCCTGCTTCGTGTGGGTTGGGCAGGAAGAGGCCTGAGCCTAAGAGCCCCTCCAGGCCACCCTCAGTGCCGCTGAAGGCCCCTGCCCCCACCAGGCCTGCACCGGCACTCTGTGCCCACCACACCAGCGTGCTGCCCCCATGCTGTCAGCAAAGATTTCAAGAAACAAGTCTTACCCTTAACTGATGGAGCCGCATGTGGATACTTTCGATCCTGTTCTATCCCTTTTGTAAAGCTGCTCACAACCCACTGAATGAATGTCATGGCTCACTAATAGCTTATGACCTGCGTTTAGATAAACACGGAGCCCAAGGAAGCCAGAAGGGGAAACCGAGGCTCCCTCAGCCCTCCCACCCCTCACACACACCTGGAACAGACTTTACTTTCATCATCTCTTCCACCCTCCCCGTAAGCACCTGGGTCTGGCTCCAAGGCCCAAGCTGACTCCAGCATCCAGCCAAGAAGGGTAGCTGTCCAAGATAAAACCAGCTGCCTTGGAAAGTAATAAGCTGCTCATCTCGGGAGTCATCCAAGCAAAAGTTGAACAATTGCCTTCTGCAGTGCTTCAGGGGATCCCAACATCCACGGGGGTGTGGGGGGCAGACCTGACGCTGCTGAGCTTACACAGGATGGCAGGCAGGCAGGCAAATGCTGACCACTGTGCCCACGCGTGTCCTGAGCCAAGAATGAGATGAGAGAGAAGCCGCATGCCAGCCGGCACCAGCCGGGGAGGGCTCAGAGCTCCAGGCTGGCTCAGACAGACAGGGAAGCAAGGATATCATCAAGAAGGTGAGTGCGCCCGGTGGGAGCCTGGCAGAGACCTGAAGGTGGCCTGTGCCTCCCCTGGCTAGGTTTCCCCTCTGAACAAGCCTGCAGTCTCCCCTGTCCTTCCACCTCCTGCCCCTGGAAAAGGCTGCTCCTCTCGGCTGCCCTCTCGGCGATATTCAGGAAGGAAGATCCTGCTGATGAGCTAAGAATGGCCAATGACTATTTCAGCCTCGCGGAGAGTCCTGCTGCTCCCGATTCAGACAGACTTGGATTTCAGTCCTGGCTCTGCCACTCAGCACTCTGAGGCCTTGAGCAAAATACTTCACCTTCCCAAGCCTCGTTCTTGCGTCAATAAAACGGGTCGATCCTTCCTGCCTCGGGATTATTGATAAGGGAAAATACCCACAAGTACATCAAGTGAAAAGGGCAAATATGTTCCCAAATTTGTTAAAGACAGAAAACATGTTTACTGTCTTTTCTGTGTTTACTGTGCACGCATGGAAAAGTTTGGGAGGAAATGTCCAAATAGGTAGCAGAAGAGGTATTGGGACAGGGAGGGGTGGATGGTTTTCATTTCATACTCTATACACCCCTCAATTGTTGGAAAATGTTTAAACCAATAAGCATGTATTAAATGTGCAGCAAAAAATTGACATTAAAGGTATCTACTCCCCCTGCCCCATCCTTGTTGTGAGAATTAAAACACAACGTAGAGAGGAGGCTGAGCCAGTGCCCGGCCATCCCTCACCTCCTGTTTCTTCTCCCCTTCCAGGGGTCTTGGACATTCCCAGGGTGGTTTTCCAACTGATGAATTAAAGGTGTATCATGATATATAAAAATGCCATTCCGACTCATTGGACACCTGATGACGCTCCTTCATGACAAAGAACGTTTGCTGACGGTTCTGTGGCCATTTGAAGGAACGAATGTGGAATTTCAGGCAGCGGCACGAGCGTGCTCCTTTCTCTGCCTGGGAAAACGCAGTCTTTGAACTTCACACCAACCTGATGAGGTGGGCACTGTTGGTATTGCCGTTCTACAGAGAAGAAAAGTAAGGTTCAGAGCTGAAGGCCTTGTCCAAGGTCAAAGGGCTTGTGCGGGTTGGGGACAGGGGATAGGGGGAGCCCGGGCCTACCCACCTGACCCCTGTACTCAGAGCCTCTCAGGGCTTTCCTTGGAGCAGGAGTAGACTTTCCACTCTGCGTGATCAAAGGGCAGAACAAAGAACAAAAGCAAGGGATGGAGGAAGAAAAGCCGGTTATTGCCAGCCGCCCCTGCTCTAGGTCTGCACTGAGCCCTCCAGCTCGCTTAATCCTCACAGCAGCCCTCCATCGCCTCAGGGCCTCCACACTGGCTGTTCCCTCTGCCTGAATGCTGTTCCACCAGGTGTCTCAATTTTGGATTTTCTCCACATTCAGGTCTCCTCAGGGAGGCCTGTTCTGAGCGTCCAGGCTCATCTGGGACTATCCTCATGGCCCACATGGACCCTGGCCAACCACCTATCACTGTGTTCCCTCTTCCTGCTCTTTCATCCACAGTGCTGCCTCCTGGCTTACTGGGTCATCGTTTGTCTCCCTCTAGGTGTGTCAGTCCTACAAGGGCCGGGCCTGGCCCATCCCCAGGGAGCTGCATTTCACGTACTTAGAATGGCGCCTCGTGCACACAGTAGGCGCCCAGGAAAGATTTGGCAGACACTGTTGGTGCCCCACCCACATCCCCTCCACACCCTTCCTGTGCGTTGGCCCCCAGTACTTCCCACTGCCAGCACTTGCAACTCTCACCTAGGGCTTTCCTGGCCACCTGAGCGTGCCCTGTCCACACACTGGCCAGGCCACAGTGTCGGGGGTCAGTGTCCCCAGCAGCATCTTTCAGGCAAGGACACGTGGAAGCTGGTGGACAAATGCCCCTGCCCCTTCCCCTTGGCCGGGGTAACTCTGAGGCAAGTGATCCGTTGCCTCCCTGTTCTCACCAGGGAACCCAGCCTCAGTTTCCCACTGTGGCAATCTGCTGAACACCCACGCTGCCTTTTGATCTATTGCTTTATTACCTGCTGTATTCGTTTCCTAGGGCTGCCATATCAAAACACCACAACCTGGTGGCTTAAGACAACAGAAATGTACTCTTCACAGTTCAGGAGGCTAGCAGTCTGAACTCGAGATATCGGCAGAGAAGGTTCCTTCTGGGGGCTCAGAGGGAGAGTCTGCTCCAGGCCTCTCTCCTAGCTTCTGGTGGCTGTTGGCGGCCCTTGGCATTCCTTGGCTTGTGGCAGCATCACTCCCGTCTCTGCCTCCGTCACATGGTGTTCTCCTTGTGTGTGTCTCTGTGTCTTCACTGAGCCGCCTTCCCTCTGTGTGTGTCCATGTGCCCAAATTTCCCTCATCTTCTAAGGACACCAGTCATTGAATTAGGGTCTACCCCAATCTAACATAACCTCATCTTAACTTGATTACATCTGTAAAGACCCTATTTCCAAATACAGTCACTCACAAGTACCCGTGGTTAGGACTTGAACATCTGTTGTTTTGGGGTGTTTTTTTTGGTATGGGGGGACACAATTCTGTCCACAACACCTTCCCTGTCCCAGTCTCCTTTTCCCCATGGTTCTTCCTGGGATCGTCTCCCAAATACTTGCACTCAAATCTGTCTTGAGTCTGCTTCTGCGGGGAATCCCAGGCTAAGACAAGATAGATTTTGAATGAATGAATGATATTTGACAGGGGAGGAAACTCAGAGGGGTGAGAGCGCTTGTTCAGGGACTGACATTGACACTGGTGAGCATTAGAGTTGGGACTTTACCCCAGATCTGTCCATTTCCACAGCCCCCAAGAAGAGAGACTGTAAAGAGCTGCTTATCAACAGCATGGTTGGTTTAAAGGTAGTGAGCTCCCCATCCTTGGAAGGCTGCAAATGTGCCAGCAGGGATCACTGCACAAGCATGAGAGTTGGTTTGGGTGACCTCAAAGGCCCGACTAGCCCTGACATCTGAGTCTGTACATTTTAAAAGCATGTGGTAAAAACTCCAGGCCTCAGGGTCGGAGAGCAAAATGACCTTCCCCTGACCTCCCCAGAGCCTCGCAGCAAAGCCAAGTTTCTCCAGCATCCGCTTTAATTTGATGTCTCTTCTTCTCGCTTATTAAAGGGACACAAAAGAGAGAAAACCACTTGAATTGTCCCCCAGACGGGCTGGCTATAAATGTCTCCATAAAGGGCCCAGCCTGGGCTCTGCTGCCCAACAATTACAGCTGCCGTGAGACCCGCCCAGACAACCAGCCCCAGGCACCTCTTTGGTCTCCTCCCTGCCCAGGCAGGTCATTGCCAGCAAGAGTCCCTCTTGGGGGACAGGCTATGGACCCCAAGGTTTATCCAGGAACTCAGCAGACTCTTGTCTAAGCACAGGGGCGGCCTGGTTCTGAGGGACTTACTCCCCAATTTCCTTCAAGATTACAGCAAGCCCAGCTGGGAGCGCATGGAGGAGGGACGGTCAGCAGTGAGTTCTTTGGCACGCATCCCTCCTTGCCCCTGGGTTTCCGTATGTGTGCCTCCAGCCTTAGGCAAAAGGCAGGCAAAGTCAGATCCCCTGTTTCTCCTCAAGCAATCTAATAGCTCCCTATTGCCCCGTGAGCAAAGCCCCCATCCTCAGTCTGGTTAGAGGAAGAAGGGGAGAGACCTAATACAACAGTGGTTGTAAGGGTAGACTCTGGTTCGAATCCCAGCTTCCTCATGTACTAGCTGTGTGACTTCAGGCAAGTTGTTGAACCTCTCTGAGCTTCCGCATCCTCATCTGTTAGGTGGGTTGAGAATATTGGTACCTACTTCATAGGGTTGGTATAATGATTAAATTTAGAGTTAACCCATGAAAAACCCTTAGCCCAATGCCTGCCACCTGTAGTATTCAATAAAAACCAAGCTTTTCACCTATTGAGTATTCTCTCTGTGGCTGGCACTTTGCAATGATCTCACTTGGTCCTCATAATTACCTCGTGAAGTAGATATTATCATTGTCCCCATTTTGCTAAGGACAACACTGAGATTCCGAGCAGTCAAGTGGATTCCCACAGCCTCACAGAAAGGGGCAGAGATAACATTTGCATCCTGGTTTCTCTGACTCTAGGACCTGGGGTCCCGCAGGGCTGTGGGCAGTCCCCGGATAGAAAAAGAAAGTCTGCGTCTGGCTCTGCCCCAGAAGTGCCACTGTTTTGTTATTCTGTTCCTTCCTTCAATCATTTATCCATCTAACAAACATGTATTGAGTTCCTGCTGCATGCCAGGTGCTGCATGCCAGGTGCTGCGTCAGGCCCAGGGGACAAGAGGCTGACAAGAGCCGCAGGATGCCCTCAGGGGACCCACAGCCTACCGTTGCCTGTGGCTTCTCAGGAAACAATGATTTTCAACTGGGGAGTTTTGGAATACTCCTTCCAGCCCGTCTCAAGCGCTTCTCTTTAGAAAGTCTGTCCCAGTGTATTCTCTTCATCTCATAAACAGTTAACATCTCATAATATCGACTGTGTGCCAGGCCTGGGCCTGGGAGCCATAGGACGGGACAGGCCCCTGATCTTTTTGACCTGTGAGGCAGGAGATGCACGGTAGGTCCACAGCAAATGCGAAGTGATTTCCTGTCCCTTCTCCGAGGGGCAGGGCCCATGGCATGTTTGTAAAAGCCAAAGCGCTTCCAGTGGCCGAACTTGACCTGCCCCACCCATGACCTCATCTCCTCTCTCACTCTGCTCCAGACACAGCGGAATCCTTGCTATTTCTCAAATCACCAAGCACATTCCCACCTCAGGACCTTTGCACACGCCCTTCCTTCTGTCTAGAAGTCTCTTCTCTCAAATACCACCAAGCCTGCCTAGCTCCTTCAGGTGTCTGCTCAAATGTCACATTATCACTAAGGCCTTCTCTGGCCACTGTTTAAAATTGCAACCCCACCCCCACCCCACACTCCCTATCTCCTAACCTCGCTTCCTTTTCCTTCATGGTACTTATCATCATCTGACATGTTAAGTATTTAAATCATTTGCTAGCATTTGTCTCCCCACCCACTACTCCCCCCCACCAAGAATATGAGCTCTAACCGGTCAGAAATGTTTTTGTCTGTTTTGTTGAATCAAGTATTCCCAGATCTTACAAGAGTATGTGACTATATATAGTGCATGTAGAGTGTATGGAAGTACAGTGGGTACTCAAAAAATGTTTGTTGAATAAATAAATGAATGTATCCCTGTAGTTCTAAAAATGCTTTGTAAAAATGCTAGGTAGATAATAAGTGTACGTGGCTTTAAAAACCAGCTGTATTGAGCTGCAAGTATTTCAAGCGCTCAGTTTGATAAGGTTTGACATATGTAGGCACCCATGAAACCAACACTATAAACAAGATAGTCCTATTCTAATTCCTCTTTCCCCAACGACCCAGGCAACCACTAACCTGCCTCCTGTCATTAAAGATTAATTTGTATTTTCTAGAATTTTGTATAAATGGAGTCATATCGTAGGCACTGCTTTTTCACTCCCTGTAATTATATTGAGATGTATGCATGTTGTCTCCTGGATCAGCGTTTGTACCTTTTTATTGCATATATGGCTGTATCATAATTTGTTTATCCATTCGCCTGTTGTGGACATTTAGCTGTTTCCAGTCTTTGGCTATTACCAGTAAGGCTGCTCTGAACATTTATGTACAAGTCTTTGTATGGATATAGGGACATATGCTTTCTTTTCTCCTGAGTAAATACCTGGAGTGGAATGACTGGATTGTATGGTAGGTGTATATTAACTTCATAAAAAACTGCCAACCCATTTTCCAAGGTGTTTGTACTATTTTGCAATCCCACCAGCAGTGTGTGAGAGAGCCAGGTGCTTCACATCTCATCAACATCTGATATGGTCAGTCTTTCAAATTTTAGCCATTATAATAAGTGTGTGGTGGTATCTCATTGTGCATTAATTTGCATTTACCTAATGGCCAATAATATTGAGCATCTTTTTGCTTGCTCATCTGCCATTTGTATGTCTTCTGTGGTGAAGTAATTGTTCAAATCTCTTGCCCATTTGAAAATCTGGATTTACATTCGCTTATTCAAGGCTTTGAAAGCTCTTTACGTATTCTGGGTATAAATCCTTTATCAGATAAAAGATCTGAAAAAATTTCCTCCCAGTCTGTGGCTTGTCTTTTCATTCTCATAACAGTGTTTTTTGGATACTGGAAGGTTTTTGTTTGTTTTTTTACCGAAGTACAATTTGTCCATTTCTTCTTTTATGGATTGTTCTTTTAGTGTCTCATCTAATTTTTGCCTAACCCAAGGCCACAAAGATTTTTCCCTATGTTTTTTTCTAGGAATTTTATAGCTTTAGATTTTTATACTTAGAACTATGATCTTTTTGAGGTAATTTTAAAATATGATCTGAGGTATAGATGAAAGTCCTTTGCTTTCATCTTTTTTCTTTCTTTTCCTTTTTTCCTTTGTTTGTTTGCATAATGATATTCCGTTGTTTCAGCACCATTTGAGAAAAAGATGATTCTTTTTCCACTGGAAAATCTACAAATAGACCCCATAAATATGTGTGGGTCTGTTTCTAGATTTCTTTTCCTAATCCACAGATCTATTTATCTCTATGATAATTCCACTGTGTTGATTACTGTAACTTTATAGTAAGTCTTCAAGTCAGGTAGTATTAAGTCCTCTCACGTTCTTTTTGAAAATGCTTTGACAACTCTAGATCCTTTGCATTTCCATGTGAATCTTGTAATTTCGCTTGTCAATTTCTACACAAAAGCCTGCTGAGAATTTGATTGGGATCGCACTGATTCTGTAGATCAGGGGTGTCAAACTCAATTAAAACACGGGCCATTTGGTGCAACAGGCAAGATTCAGGCGGGCCACATCACATTTACAAATTTTGTTAAATTTATATTCTGAAGTGAGGATTCAGGAATATGGATAGGATAATTAAAACACTACATAATTGCTTTTATTTAAACATTTATTTTATTTAATGTATTTATAAAACTAAAATTATTCTTTTTTACCCGAGTGCTCTTTTTCACCTTTTCGCTATTGGGATCTGTTTACATTACGTGACACTGAGAGTGGCAGACATATCGCTTCCAAACATCGCCGGAACTGAGTCAGCGCGTTTATACACGCCCACAGGACCCCAGGAAAGGCACTGGGCCACGTGTATACTCGTCTTCAGTAGTTAAAGGGTTCACGAGGGAATTGTGTGTACGGTATTGCCTCGATCTCCCCTAAGCGCTATTTTCTTCATAACAATTTTTTCTATTTTCATTTTACTTCAGAGCATCGTGGGCCAGAAAAAATTACCTCGAGGGCCGTATGCGGCCCATGGGCCGCCAGTTTGACACCCCTGCTGTAGATCAATTTGAGGAGAATCTACATCTTAACAATACTTAGTCTTCTAAACCATGAACTTAATATATTTCTCCATTTAGTTAGGTTTTCTTTAATTTCTCTCAGCAATGCTTTGTAGTTTTTAGTGTACAGGACTTGCACATCATTTTTCAGTATTTTATGTTTTTTGATGCTAGTATAAATGGTATTTTTTAATTTCAGAGTCTCATTGTTCATTGATAATATATAAAAATACAATTAATTTTTGTGTATTGATCTTGCATCCTGCAATCTTGCTAAACTTAAGTATTAATTCTAGCATGCATTGGATTTTCTACATACAATATCATGTCCTCTGCAACAGTTTTATTCCTTCCATTCCAATCTGGATGATTTTTATTTCTTTATCTTCCTTTATTGCACTAGCTAGAACTTTACAGTGCAGTGTTGAATAGAAGTGGTGAGAGCAGGCATCCTCGTCTTGTTCCTGATCTTAGGGGGAAAGCATTCAGCTTTTCGCCATTAAGTATGATGTTAACTATAATTATGTTTTGTTTTGTTTTGTTTTATTAAGTGCCCTTCATCAAGCTGAGGAAGTTCCCTTCTCTTCCCACTTTGCTAAGAGTTTTATAAGGACTCAATGTTTAATTTTGTCAAATGCCTTTTCTGCATCTATTGGGATGATCATAGAGTTCTTCTTAGTTTGCTTATAAGGTGAATTACGTTGATTACTATTCAATAGTTAAACCAACTTTGCATTCTTAGGATAAACCCCATTTAGTTATAAAGTATTATCCTTTTATATATTGTTGAATCCAATTTGATAGAATTTTGTTAAGAACATTTGCATCTTTGTTCATGAAGGATATTAGTTGCAGTTTTCTTGTCTTGTAATGTCATTTTCTAGTTTTAGTATAAGGTCACGCTGGCCTCATAGCATGAGTAGGGGAGTGTTTCCTCCTGTTCAATTTTCTGGAAGATTTCATGTAGAATTGATATTACTCTTCCTTTCACGTTTGGTAGAATTCACCAGTGAAGGCTGAGGTTTCCTTTGTGGGAAGTTTTCTAACTATACTACAATTTTAAAAATACACGTAAGGTTACATCTCTTTCTTCATACCTATTTTTTTTCCTTCGGTAGCTTGTGTCTTTCAAGGAATTTGTACATTTCATCTTAGTCGTAGAATTTATTACCACAAAGTCATTAATAATATTTTCTTATCCTTTTAATATCTGTAGAGTTTGTAGTGAGGTCACCTCTCTCATCCTTGATATTGTTCATTTGTGTCTTCTCTCTTTCCTGACCAGTATGATTAGACGTTTATTCATTGTATTGAGCTTCTCAACAACCAGCTTTTGGTTTTATTAGTGGTTCTCTTGCTTTTCTGTTTTCTATTTCATTTATTTCCTCTCTTCTTTTTATTATTTCCTTTCATCTGCTTACTTTGGTTTTAACTTGATCTGCTTTTTCTCGTTTCTTTAGGTGATAGCTAGCATAGGCTTCAGACCGTTCTCCTTTTCTAGTACAGATATTTAGTGCTACAAATTTCCACCTAAGTACCATTTTAGTAGCATCCTACAAATTTTGGAATGTAGTGTTTTTACTCTCATTCATTTAAAAATACTTTGTAATTCCTCTTATAATTTTTTCTTTGCTCTTTGGGTTATTCAGAAGCGTATTATTTAGTTTCCAAATATTGGAGGGATTTTCCAGAGATCTTTCGCATATTGATTTCCAATTTAATCCCTTTGTGGTCAGCAAGGATACTTTGTATGACTCAAAAACTTTTATATTTATTGAGACTTGTTTTATGGCCTGGAATAGACGCTATCTTGTAGCCATTCCATGTACACTTGAAAAGAAAGTGTATTCTGCTGTCTTGGGTGGAATATTCTACCAATGTCACCTAAGTCAATTTGGCAGATAATGTCCAATATGTTGATTGATTTTCTGTCTGCTCGTTCTATCAGTTATTGAAAGAGGGATATTGAAATCCCTGATTATAATTGTGGATTTGTCTGTTTCTCCTTGCAGGTCTATCAGTTTTTGTTTCTTGTATTTTGAACCTCTTTTATTAGGTGTTTAAACACTGAAGATTGTTATGTCCTCCAGATGAATTGACCCCTTTATAATTATGAAATTACCTTCTTTATCCCTGGTCAAATTCTTTGCTTTGAAATCTGCTTAGTCTGATATTAATATAGGCTTTTCAGCTTTCTTTTGATTAGTGTTACATGGTATGGATTTTTTTTCTATAATTTTACTTTTAACCCATTTGTCTTCATATTTAAAGTAGGTTTCTTGTAGGCAGCATATAGGTGGGTCTTGCTTTATTGTCCAACCTAACAACTCTGTCTTTTAATGGAGGTATTCAGATCATTTATATTTAATGTGATTATTGACATGGTTAGATTTAAATCTACCACTTTACTATTTGTTTTCTAATAGTCCCATCTGTTCTTTATTCTCTTTCTCCTCTATTTTTGACTCCTTTTAGACTAAGTGATTAAATTTTATTTTCTTTGTTTGCTTATTGGCTATAACTATTTTGTTATTTTCATGGTTGCTTTAGAATTTATAGTATATATATTTAATTTCTCATTCTACCTTCAAGCAATATTATATCACTTTCATGAATAGTATAAGAACCTTAAAATAGTATGCTTCCATTTCTCCTCTCTCAGCTTTTGTACTATTGTTTTCATACCTTTTTCATCTATATATGCATAAATCCTAAATTACTTTGTTGTTTTTGTTTACTCAGTTATCTTTTAAAGAAATTTAAATAATAAAAATATCATGTATTTTTGTCTTTAAAATGGTTATTTCTAATACTCCTATTTCTATATTCCATCTGATATCTTTTTTCTTCTGCCTAAAAGCTTTTTAAAAAAACATTTCCTACTGTATGGATCTGCTGGTAATGAATTATTTTGGCTTTTGTATATCTTTAAAAGTATTTCACCTTCATTTTTGAAAGATTTTCTTTTCCTTGGGGTAGAATGTTATTTAGATAAACAGTTTTGTTTCTATTTTTGTTTTTCTATTACTTTAAAGATATTGTTCTACTGACTTTTCACTTACATCGTCTCCAACAAGAAATCTGCTGTCATCTTTATCTTTGTTTCTTTGTCCATTATGTGTCTGTTTTCTTTGGTTACTTTTAAGATTTTTCTCTACCACTGTTTTTGAGCAATTTGATTATGGTTTGGTTTGGTGTCATTTTCTTCATGTTTCTTGTTCTTGGGGTCCATCAAAATTCTTGGCTCAAATTTGGAAAATGTCAGTCATTATTTCTTCTATTTTTTTTTAAACTGAGGAATTGGGGGAGGGGAACAGCATTGAGAATTGGGGAAGGGGAACAGACAAGTTGCTGTCCTTTTGTTCTTCAGTCTAGTTGTGGAGGATGTCGCTTCACTGGCCCATGTTGGTATCATCATTGCGCTCTTCCCAGGTGAGGCAGTCGCTCACCGGCCATTGGACAGCCGATCTCGGCAGCTCACAGCAGCTCATGAAAGCTCACACTCGCTGCCAGCCAGCCCCACTGCAGCCTACGCTGTCGCCGGCAACTCACGGCAGCCCAGCTCCAGGTGGAGCTGTTGTTCACCATCTTAGCTGTAGAGGGCACAGCGTCACTAGCCCTCATGTGGGATCTGAACTGGGACCCTGCTGCTCAGAGCTGGTGCTCCCAAGACAACTCTTAACGTGCCACTTGGCAGGCCCAATTTCTTCCATTATTTTTCTTTCTAATATGTTATTCTTTCCCTTATCCTTTTTCTCTCCTCTCCTTTGAGGAATCCATTACTCATATATTAGGCTGCTTGAAGTTGTCCTGCAGATCACTATGCTCTCTTCATTTTTATTTTTGTGTCTTGTTTCTCTCTGGTTTCATTTAAAATAATTTTTTAAAAAATTTTTATTGGGGAACAGTGTGTTTTTCCAGGACCCATCAGCTCCAAGTCAAGCAGTTGTCCCAATCTAGTTGTGGAGGGCGCAGCTCAGTGGCCCATGTGGGGATCAAACTGGCAACCTTGATGCTATGAACACTGTTCTCTAACCAACTGAGCTAACCGGCCGCCCCCAAAATAATATTTATTAATATGTGCTCAAGTTCACTTGTCTCTTCTTCTGTGATGTCTACTCTATTAATCCCATTCAGTGTGTTTTTTATCTCAGGCATTGTAATTTTAATATCTAGATGTTTGAGACCCTTTTTATCTCTTCTGTCACTCTACTTAACATGTTCAGTCTTTCCTCTAGTTTTTAAAACATGTGTGATACAATTTTAATAACTATTTTAATGTCTTTATCTGCTAATTCTAACATCTGTATCAGTTCTGGGTTTGGTTTGATTGATTTTTCTCTTCATCAGGAGTTGTATTTTCTTGCTTCTTTGTATGACTGGTAATTTTGGATTAGATGCCAGACATTGTAGATATTGCCTCATTGGGTGCTGGATATTTTTATATTTCTATTTTTAAATCTCCATCTTTTTTCTGGGACATAATTAAATTATTTGGAAACAAGTTTTACCTTTTTGAGTCTTGCTGTGGAGATTTTTTTTCAGAGAGACCACAGCAGCATTCAGTGCAAGGATAACAACTCCCATCACTGAGGCAAGACCCTTCTGAGTACTCTACTCAGTGCCCTATGAATTATGAGGATTGTCAGCCTAGCAGGTGGGAATAGGCACTGTTCCACACTCTACTGAGTTCTGAGTTCTGCTCCGTCTAATGCTTTGGGGTGGGCCTTCTCCAGTCCCTGATAATTCCCTCTCATGCATATGCTCATGAAACTTCGAGGGTCTTGAAAAGCCATAAATTGCACACAGAACGAACACTGCGTGTGCACTCATCATGCAGGGCCTCCATCCTATTTTCCATGGCTGTTTCATCCTGCAAAAATCACAGCCACAAAGGCTAAGAGCCCACTCTCTAACTCGACACCCGTTCTGAGTTTTAAAAGCAAATTCAAGCACAATGACAAGAATCGGAACCGCTATAGAACAGCCCTATGTTGTCCTTGGTCACTCGCCTCACTCTTATATTTCTCTCTTATTATTCTATTCATACCATGATCAAACTTAACAGAACATCATTGACTAAGATGTAACATAACAAAGATTTGGTTCCTGTCAACCAAAAATGGAATATGAATCTCCTCTGAGATGCCAGGAGAGAAGCAATTCACCCGCCATCCACGCCCCAAGCTGAAATTCTTTTCAAACTACATTCTGTACCCCAAACAAAATGATATCATCTTTTTTCTTCATTTATCCAATGTTACTCTCTTAATGTGCTATATCAGGATTGACAGCATTCAGCTCTATTTAATATTTTCATGTGTATAGTGCTTCAGTGCATCACCACCTTAAACTGTACTAACTTTAATCAGATTCTTGAAGGAGTCAGTGACCAAAAAGCAGATTAAGAGTCACCATCAGAGGAAAGAATTTTTAACATTCAGAGCTTGCCCCCTCCCCCTTTCCTCTGACTGTATTTCTCTTCTCTCCCTACTCTCTCTGCTCGCCTCTCCTCCTCCCTGCCCTTTTCTCCCCGCTTCTCCCATTCTCACCTCAGGTAGAATTCAGAGAGACCTGGGCTCAAATCCCAGCTCCACATCTTGTTGGGTGACCTTGACTAAAGTGATTTCCTAACCTCTCTGAACCTCAGTTTCTTCACACATAAAAAGAAGGACAATGCTATTTACCTAAGAGAGTGTCATGAGGATCAAATGAGATCATATGTATGAAACAGCTGGTACATGTATGTGCTTAGTAATAGAAGACATTATTTTTGCATTTGATAAACATTTATTGAACACCTATTCTGTGTCGGGCCCTGTGCTAGATGTTGGAGGTACAGAAAGAAAGGTGTTTGATAAGGGAGGCAGGTAAACAAAAACTTACACTGAAGGATAACAAGAGATATTATATGAATAAAGTTATCAAAGAACAGAGATTTTTTTTGTACTGGTGAGCTCTCTATCACTGGAGGGTGTAAATGGAGAACGTGGGTACCATTTTGTTGGGATGGGAACACATGTATGGTTTTGCTGCCCTGTGCTTGGGGGTGAGGGTTGGGTGGGAGAAGTACCTCTGAACTTCAGGCAGAGTTGGTTCCTCTCCCAGTTCAGTGTGGGGATGGAGGGGGCAGGGACGAGGAATGGGGGGCGATACACATGACTTAGCCTGGGCAGTTGGAACTTTGCATCCTAAGATCTTCTGCAGGACTTGAAGATGGGGGTCTGGAGCTGCTGGCACTATCTTGCCACCTCGTAGTGCCAAGAATGAGGCCACCATGGAGGGGGCAGAGCTGAGGGATGTTCAGAGACCAGACCTCAATGATATGGTTGGAACTGCTAGGTCCAGCCATACCTGAAGCTAAATTCTCCATGGACTTTGAAGTGAACCGAGCCAATAAAACCCCCTTTATTTTTCATCTAGATCAGCATGCTTTTTTCTATTTCCTGTGGCCAAAAAAAGTCCTATAGTTGACATGATGAAGATGCTGAGATGCTCAGTAAGTGTTGGATGAGGAAGGGGGAGAAAGGAGGAACAAGATGACCTTTAAGAGCCCTTCCGGACAGAGAGGCTCTGACTTGGGCATTGAAGGGGCTGAATTGGTGGTTGTTTAAGGGACAGAAGACCAGAACGGCAACGCAGTGCCCCAGCATTCCTCCGACTCCAGTTTCCATTCCGGGGGCACTTCCTGGTGCATTAAATGCGCCCCTGTGTGTGAGTGCCTTCAGGGGGTTTCAAAATAGCCTGAAATATAAACAGACTGGAAACCCACTCCTTCTCTTCCTCTCACTGCCTTTCCTCCCTCCCTGGGGTGGAGGTGGGGGCTGCAGAACCTCTACTTGGAGGATTTAGAAAACATTTCAAATGAGGTCTCCCTCTTTTGGGGTTTGGCAAACCTACCCTGCTTGGGGGACTCTCCCCCGTGAGTGCCAGACCTAGCTGTGTGCGCAGGAAAAAGCAAGCTGTTGTATTTCACCTTTGGATCCTTCAGGTCCCAGGACCTGGCCTCCACCAGACTCCACTTCCCAAGGAAAGCGGGTTGCAGGGGGACAAGGAGTCAACTGGGAAGAGGCTGGTCCCTGTCACTTTCCTGCCAACTGAGGAGACCCCTTCACAGTATAATTCAACGCAACAGTAATTTATTAAGCAACTACCCCTGTGCCAAACCCTGTGTGCTACCCCAGGGCGACAAAAACAAGGAATAGAAAATGCTTTCATCTGGGGTTCAGGAGAAGTGTGTGCTTGCCATGTAACTGGGGTAGCTTGTTTCCAAAAATGGCTCCCAGCCTAAACCCCCAGTATTCACCCTCCTGTGTGGTCCCCTCCCCTGAATCTGTGCTGGCTCTGTGACTCTCTTTTGACAAGCACAATACAGGAGAAGTGACACTGCATGATTTCGGAGAAATGGTCAGAAGAAGCCTTGCAGCTTCCACCTGTCTCTCTCTGAACACTTGCTCTGGGGTTCTCCCCCTTAGAACTCAGCTGCCATGCTGTGAGAAGCCCAAGCCACAGGGAGAAGTCCCAGACAGTGTTATGGGTTGAATTGTGTCTCCCCAAATTCCTCTGTGGAAGTCCTAATCCCCAGAACCTCTGAATTTCTTTATTTGGAAACAGGGTCATTGCAGATGTAGTTGGTTAAGATGAGGTCCTACTGAAGTAGGGCGAGCCCTGATCCAATATGATGGGTACCTTTAGAAAAAGGGGAAATTTGGAGACACACAGAGACACACACACAGGGAAAACGTCATGTGAAGATACAGGCAGAGATCAGGGTGCCGTATCTACAAGCCAAGGAACACCCAAGATGACCAGCAAACCACCAGAAGCCAGGAGAGAGGCATGGAACTGACCCTCGCTCATAGCCGTCAGAAAGAACCAACAGGCATGTTGATCTTGGACTTCTAGCCTCCAGGACGGTGAGACAATAAATTCCTGCTGTTGAAGCCACCTGGTTCATGGTACTTTGTTACGGCAGCCCCCAGAAAATAACACAGGGCTCTTCTTAGACTTCATGACAACCCGTGAGACGTGGGACAGAGCGGTTGGTGGTTTTCCCAGGGCCACACAGCAGAATGGGGTCTTTTGCCATGTAGACAGAAATTTGGGCCCCAGAGAAAAACTATTTGAGGATGATGCCAATACCCAAATGGCTCAGACCAAAGTATTCTTAACTACTGTGGAGGCCCTTTCCTTGGTCAGGAAAAAGGCAAGCGCACCCTTAATTCAATGATGCCAGAGCCATTATTTTACAAGGAGTAGTGGCAAGGCATGGCAGTAGGGGGTCTATGCACTCCTCTTGCAAGAGCAGGCTGTGTACGGTTTGGGGAAGAAAACTCCGTGCTTGCTAAGTGCAGTTTGGGACCCTGGATTGGACCCTGGAGCAGTAAAAGGGCATTAGTGGAAAAGCAGGTGACACCTGAATAGTCTGTAGTTTAGTTAGTAATAATAATGCATCGATGCTAAATGTCTTAGCTTGAGAAATGTACCATGTCCTGTGTGACGTTAACATTAGAAGAAATGGGGTGAAAGGTATGTAAGATCTCTCTGTGCGATCATGGCAACTTCTCTGTAAATCTAATTATTTTAAATAAAAAAATATACTAAACAAAAAATCAGCATTTGCAACGGCAAGGTCAAAGGGAAATTGGCCGAGTCCCTCACTGATGAAAAGGTTGTATCAAAACCAATGCTCTCTCCCCCTCCCACTTTCAAGCAACCAGGGACCCTCCCCCCACACCCAGAACCCAATCAATGTTTGCTGACCCCTGAGAG
The DNA here is from genome assembly GCF_001890085.2 of Hipposideros armiger. Lineage (NCBI taxonomy): Eukaryota > Metazoa > Chordata > Mammalia > Chiroptera > Hipposideridae > Hipposideros > Hipposideros armiger. The sequence continues at coordinate 362,555 of NW_017731890.1, forward strand.
GGCAGAGTCTGCAGTGCAGAAGAAAGGATTTGGTGCTAGGGTGCCATTATCACGTAGGGGAGGATGGAACCTGGTGGATGGGATGTGCTGAGAAGGCGGGCTGTGAGGGAGGATTAATTGGGTTTGGAGAAATGGAGGAAGTTGGGGAGATGGGGAATGTCCACATAAAGCCCCCCTGAAGGCCTGACCTGGGGGGCCTCGCCCCCTCCCCAGTTGCTGCGCTGTGAAGGTCAAGCCACTGCTTATCCACCACTCTGGGGTAAGGCTCAAACATTCAGGAAAACTGCTGCTGCTTAAACTTCTCATTACTCGTTATTGTTGTTATTGTTAATGAAACTATTTTGCTGTGTCCCCATGCCGCCACACCAGCTGTTTTAAAGTAGTTCTAATTCTGCCAGTCACTGTGGCTTTGCCCTAATGCACCTTCAGAAGCTGTATTCGTTACCTGTTGCTGCATAACAATAGTGCCACAAGTTTAGCGCCCTTAAAATAATGTGCAGTTATTCCCTCACAGTTTCTGTGGGTCAGGATTAGGGGGGCACAGCTTAGCTGGGTCCTCTGCAAGGCTGTGAGCAAGGGTCGGCTCCTCCAAGGGATTCACAGGCAAAAGACCCACTTGCAAGATCACGTGGTGGTTGGCAACATTCAGCTCCTCATAGGCTGTCTTGCTGGTTGTGATGACCGCCCTCAGTTCCTTGCCTCATGGGCCTCTCCTTGGACCAGCTTACAACATGGCAGTTTGCTTCTTCATCCAAGCTAGTAAGGGAGAGAGTCTAGCAAGAAAGAAGGTATAATCTTATCTAACGTGATCATGGAGGTGACATTCGATTACCTGTGCTGGATGTACTCTAGTAGTTAGAAACAAGTCACTTTCAAGGAGAGAGGATTACACAGCATGATAGCAGGAGGCAAGGGTCACTGGGGCCATCTCAGCACCTGCCCACCCAGAAGTGTTTAATCAAGGTCGTGGTAAGTGGCAAACGTTCAGCTGCCATGGTGTCAGAGGAAGCTGAAGCAATAATGAGGTGGCCAGAGACACCGAAAATAATAGCTACCATTTATTAAGCATTTATTATGTGCCAGGCACTGTCCTAGTGCTTTATAAATATTTGCTCATTTAATCGTTATACCAACCCTTTGAGAAAGGGATTCTGAGTACCTATTTAGAGAAGAGGCCCAGTGAGACTCAGAGAGGTGAGGCGACTTGCCCAAGGTCACATAGCAGAGTTGTGGCAGAGCTCAAGCTCAGCCTGCCTCACCTCAGAGTCCTGGCAACAAACAGTCATGATGCCGGATCTGTGTCAGCCAGACGAAAAGAGATTTGAATCAATGACTGCTGAATCTGGACATTTCTCTAAAAATAAAAATAAAGGTCAGTCCTTGTCACGTGAGGAAAAGATGAAAGAATTGGGTATGTTTGATTAGAGAAGAAAAGGAAAAAGAGTCATGGTCGCTGACATCAGATCTCAGAGGGCTTGTCTCAGTGAGAACGGACACTTTTTCTGGATGGCTCAAAGGCAGAAATGAGGGGGCAGAAAACTCTGGAGAGCAGAGGGAGGTCCATGCTGGAACCCCACCCCAGGCCAGCGTCTTTCCCCTGCATGTGGAAGGAAAGACTCATGAGCTTGTCTTTGCAGCTGAGCAAATATTTCTGCTTCCCCTTTCCAGGCTGGGGTCGGCCTCTTCTCTTGCCGGCTCTGCAGGCCTTCAGAGCAATGGCCTTGAGCTGTGGGGTAGAGGTCAGCGTGGCCACCCTCACCAGATGGGACAAGAGTGAAGACTGCTGGGCCCAGGTCAGAGGGCACTGCTGATGTTCTGTCTCCCTCTTCTGGGCCTCATCACCTGGATGACTACACGGGCTCCAGAGAGTCGCTTCCTGCCCATGTTCCATGTGGCAGCTAAATTATCTTTCTACGACTTAAAGCTGACCAGATCACTCCCTTGCTCAAAGCCTTCCATGGCTCCCTACTGCCCTCAGGATAAATTTATGTCAGCCACAAGGCCCTACATGATGAGGCCCTGCTCTCTTCTCAGGTCTTACCTCCAGCTGCTGTCCCACCAGGTCCCATCTCACCTTTCAGGGCTCCTGAATAATATGCTCATCCCAACCTACCATGCAATTCTAAGCCTCCATACTCACTCTGCCTGAACTGCCCTTCCACCTAGAGCACTCCTATACATCCTTCAAGAGCCCATTCAAGCACCACCTCCTCTGAGAAGCCTTCCCCCAGAAGGTATTGCTTCTCCTCCCCCATGCCACACTGAACCCAAGCCTAATCGAAGCAGATGTCTACTCAGTACTCACTCTATGCTAGGACCTGTACTCAAGGATATGCATGCATGAGCTCACTAAGTCCTCCTCACTTTCGTCAGCTTTGATAATTTTATTTTCCAAACCAAGAGACAGACACAGAAAGGTTAAGGACTTTCTTCTAGGACAGGGGTCGGCAAACTGCGGCTCGCGAGCCACATGCAGCTCTTTGGGTACGTTCCGTCTCTTCCCCTTGAAGAGCCAATCCTGTCTCGCACAACAATTTAAAAATTATTTGAAAGCCATAAATATATTTTTACATAATCACCATGACGTGAATAATATCCTTTGAAAATTTTATAAATGAAACTATGATAGTTTTATTTTCATTTTCAATTTTATTTCAGAGCCACATGTACGCACCCAAAGAGCCGACCCCTGGCTGCTCTTCTGTCTCAAAAGTTTGCCAACCGCTGGACTAGGACACAAAGCCAGCAAATAGCAAAGCCAGAGCAGGAACGATCTCTTTGACTCCAGAATCAGTGTTCTGTGTTGTTTACTCGTATATGTGGTTTAACAAAGTAATCATACAAATGGCAACAAACGTATTAGTAGCAAAGAGTAAAGAAAGAAAAGAAATGGTCTCTACTCCTCCCCCTGTCCCAGCTACATCATCCAACTTTTTTGAAGTTTTGAGAACGTCAATATTTGACGGTTCAGAGCAGGCCTCTGGGAGTCAGATATCCCAGGGTCCACGTGTGGTATCCACCACTTACCAGCTGTGTGCCTTGAGCCAGTGACTTAACATCGCTGTGCCTCAGTCTCCTCACCCATAGAATAGGGATGATAATAATAGCATCTACCATGTAAGCCCTTTGTAAGGATTCCGTAAATTGATGCACACTTAGAACCACACCTGGTATGTGCTGAACACTCAGTAGAATTGATTATCATTATTTCTTCTTTTAGTTCTTCTGGTCATTTCCTCTATATCATATATAACACACTCCTATTTCTTCATGTGTCAACTTTTGTCAATATCTCTGGACTCATCATTAAAAGCAAGACTTTTACACGTCCCTGTCTTCTCCCTGTGCGTCACGATATATGACAGCTACGTAATTTTCTTTCTTCTATCAGTGCTTACATTTTCCACTCCACATCACTGTCCTTGGCAGGGACATATTTCCACATCAGATCATCCACTTGGTTTGACTCTTTGAGGCTGGGGACCTAAGTGAGGACCTAGGTGGGGCATCTTTGCATCCCCAGCACCAGGCACAGAACTTGGCACGTGCCGAGGGGTCAGCTCTGTTTCCTGAATGCATCAGTATTTCAGATGAGGGAATGGAAGCCCAGCAAGGGAAAGTGCCTGGGACAGAGTCCTCAGGCTTCAGACTTTTCCATTCATTTCATGGAACAAATTAGGCTGTGGCCTCCTGATTGTCCTAAAGTCTCAGTAATGTCAGTGCAAATGGCTCAGCTTGGGTGGACACGGCAGGAACAGTCCTAACCCACCACTGGGATGACCTTGGCCACAATTTCTGGCTGAAGAGTGGGAAAAAGGGAGTTTGGAGAAAAACAGGGGCTGGATTGCTCTGCAGCTCAGAGCTGGCACCCCAAATCTCCCTCCCCCGATACCAAGTGGGGAGGAGGCGGTCCTCCCCTGGCCGAGGCCAATGATACTTTCTTTCTCTCTTCTAAGATTTAGGGGAGGGGCCCAGGGCTCAACAAAGCCCCAAGCTGCCCAAACACCTGCGCTGAAGGGCTGTCTTGCAAGGAAGACCAGAACCTTGCTGCCCAGGGAGCTCAGCCCCAGAGCAGGAGAGCTGCCACCTACTTCTGCACACTGGCCACATGGCCAGACGCCCTGAAATGGTCCAGGATGAGAACATCAGTGACTCCTCACACAACCCAGAGTGGATTTTGAGAGCTGGAAAGTTCCACGGAGGAGAACTCTGCTGGAGAAAAACATTAGAGCCAGGCAAGTGTAGGGCATCATGCCCGAGTGAGCATGTGGAGCAGGTATTTTCAACCATGTCTTAAGCAACAAAAAGGACCCTTTTTCCCCTATGGAATATTCCATTGAAACTCAACATGCAAAGTAGGTAGTCACAGCAGCTAGCATGTGGTGAAGGCTCCCATAGCCAGTGCTTTTCTGAGCATTTCGCAGCAAACATTCCTTCGGTCCTCACTGAAGAATCATCATTCTTACTTTACAGATGGAGAAACTGAGGCAGGGGGTGATTGAAGGACTTGTTCAAGGTCACACAGCTCACAGGTGGTAGATATAGGACGCAAACCCAGGCAGCGCTGTTCCAGAGCCCATGCATCTTAAATATTACACTAAGTAAAGCCACTCGGGTTATAATAGGCACGGTAGTAGGGAGGGGAGGTGAACTCTTGCACTCAACTGCCTCCTCATCCCCTCTCGAATCCCAGTCACATTTGCGGTACCTCCGGAGAACTTCACAGCTCTAAGGGATGTAGTTGAAAAACCATTGCTGTCAGACAATTTTGTGGCATCTCAACATCTTGGCTATCCCTTGCTCTTCTCAGGTGAACCCTGTGACCCGGTTGGTCCTACTCAGGTCAATCTTAGTGTCCCCAGACTTGAGGTAACTCTGGGTACCAGGAAGCAGGGTGAGGCCAGGGGACGAGCCCAAGCTCGGGCGACGGGGACGTCTGAGGGGCGATCCCACCACTGCCCGGAGTTAGCCAGGCCCTGGCTGACCAGCTCTGGCTGACAGAAGCTGAGGGGAAAATTAGAGGACGGGGCACCCTAAACCGACAGGAAGTGGAGACGTGAGCTCAGGAGTGGCAGCTGCCGCCGGGCTCAGGAAACCTGGGAATGGGGGAGCAGGGACTCCGCCTGTAATGTGTGTCTCTCTGTACCAGGTCCCCAGCCCAGTGCCTTGCCCAGACTGGCGCTCCCAGGATAGCCACTGAATGAATAAACAAATGAGCATCTGGTAGCAGAAAAAGGCTGATCAGGACATTGCTACAACTGTGATACAAAAAAGCAAGTCCCCAACTGATGCCGAGTGGTGTCGAATCACCACTCGAAACTCAAAGACTCAGCAGAGCACAGTCATCTGGGGTGGGAGAGGATGGTGGTCGAGCCCTCTATTCTGCTGGAGGGAGGGGAGCACCTAGAATTAGCCCCCACTGCCCCCATCACTGTCAAGATGACGCAAAGGGCAGAGGACATTCACCCCAAGGAATTCAGAGGTTGGACTCTGGCAGCCAACCCAATAAATGTCTGCTATAGCTGCCTCATAATCTTGACAGTAACAATCATAATGACACTGGCACTATTTATTGAACATAAATCTATCCCAAGTGTGTGCTAACCACCTCCCACACATTATCCTACTAAATCTTCACAGCAGTTTAGGGGCATGACCCCCATCTTACAGATGAGGAAACTGAGGTGCCAAGAGACAAAGTAACTTGGCTAAGGTCACACAGCCAGTGGGTGGTGGTAACAGAATCGAGGCTTGTTGGACTCGGGAGGCCATATTCCTAACTATAACACCACGACAAATGGCTTTCTCCCTCACCATGGGGCAGTGTGACCTTCAGCAAGTGATTTAGGCTCTCTGGCCCTCAGTATCCTTATCTGTAAAGCATGGATAGTAACTCTGTCTTCACAGGAAGGTGGGAAACTATTGAGGGAACAGGCTGGCAGAGGGTAGGCTGATGGTTAAAAGAGCCAAGCTGAGCAGCCGTGGTGTCCCAGCTCTCGGCCCCGACATGCCCTAAGCACTTAGCATGCACGCAGTGCCTTCACGGGCAGTGCCTGGGATTTCTCGCTCAGCTGTAAGGGCTTAGGGAAGTCACTTTCCATCTTGGGCCTCAGTTTCCTCATCTGTCAAAGGAGGGGGTGGCGGAGGCCATCTCCAAGGGCACTGACGTGTTGACATCGATTTTAAGCAGTAAAATACCCAAAGTGCTCACCTCCAGAAAGCATTCCATGCTGGCTTCACGATGTCCTCAGAACTGGCCAAACGAATGCTGTAAATTTCCCCTCCTCCGAGGACCTCTCTCCTTCTACACCCTCCTTCTGAAAGGCTCACACTTTCTCTGCTTTCAGAGAGATGTTTTTCAAGCATCCTGTGTGGGGGCCCAAGTGACAGCAGTGTGCAGAAGCCCAACCCCAGTGGTAATCCCGGACGGAAAGCAAGCGGGAAGAAACGTGCAGGCTGGAGGCGCCAAGGAGGAGGCCTCACCCCCGATTTTCCAGCAGCGAGCTTGGGGTGGAGGCCAAGGACAGGACCTTGGGGTTGCCCAGCAGGTCCTCTGAGAGGGCCTCACGGAGACTATTCATAGCCCAAGATCTTCGCCGGAACCTGGCAGGCGGGGGAAGGCACCAGAAGCGATCTTGCTTGTTTATGGCACAAATACAGGCTGAGTTGTTAACTCTGCTCTTCCTCCCACCCCCTCGCTTAGTCCCAGACCAAGTGCCATCTGTCCTGGAGACTGAGTGGGTGTCCAAGACCCAGAATGCGGCCTGTGAGCTGTGTGCAGTAAAACGAGCACTGGCTTTAAAGTGGAGGATATAACCGTCGGATTTGGCAAGATGCTGAACAGGGCTGCTGTGTGTGGTTGTTCAGTTTGTGCACTGAACAAGGGCCCCTGGGGCACTGAGGTGAATCCGTCATGCGCTCTGCTTATCAAGCCATGATCACCCAGAGGGGCACATTTTTCTCATGCACACAAAGGTGCTCTATGGGCTAACAGAGGTCCTGACCCTGAACCTGAGTTTCTGCCTTTCTAATGACCTACCCACTTTCTTCCATAGGGATACGGTGAGGACATAGTCATATAACCTATATGAATGCACCTAATAATTACTTGTAATGAATTATCATTATTTATGCAAAACCTTTATACAAAGGTTTAAAGGCAGATTATTACATAAAGGCAAAATTACATATGCTTAAATTAAAACTATGAATACATACAATTTTATACATTGAATGAATGAGGGAAGGCAAACATAAGGTGTCTGCAGCAGTGCTTTCATTCCTGTGCCTAGGGCAGACATCCCTAATTGATGCAATCCATGATATACATTGCCCGCATTCTGAAAGTCAGGTTCCACCTTAGTGCAAAGGAAACGAGGAAATTGGTGCAAGGTCGTACCTGCTACACAGTAGGTGCTCAACAAACGGGAGTCATTATAATTGGAGCCAGTGGAGGAGGGGCAGGGGGAAGTAAGCTGGATCAGAAAGTCCTGCACTGTTGTGTATCATAGTTTTAGCCTTGAGCTTCATGGGGGCAACACAAAGAAGTAAACACTCTGGCATGCACGTGTATGCATGTGCACACATGCGCACACCAGTGTCCACGATATAAGATTATACCATTTTCCCAGACTTCATGCAAATTGCCTACACTGGGTTCTAAGTGAATTTTTCCTGTGGTTCCTGAGTGGGGCCATGCAATGACTCAGACAGCATCCCCATCAGCAGCCTAGAATAAGCACATTAGCAGCTTTTGATTGGTGACTCCATATAGAGCAAGCCCAGGGTATAACAGTCAAGCAGAGCCCAGTGAAAGCACACATAAGCCCTGTCCCCACCCACATCCAGCTCATGGAAAGACTGTGGAAAGTAACAGGAACCAAACGTCCTTCTCACTTTCTGGTATTGGGGACTAGACCTTCAAATGGCCCCTGAGCCCTTCTCTAGATGAGGATGCCTCTGAGAGGCACGGAGGAGCCCCAGGTCCCCAGGAGTATTTCTGCTCCCCCACTGCCTTCCCTGAGGTTGCCAACCACTCAGCAGGATATCGTGGTGCAGCTTGGCCCATCAGCAGGCTGGGGAGTGAGTCGCCTCCAAGTCCCATGGCCCAAGCCCTCAAGCAATATCCACTGAGAACCCCACCATTGGCAGGCAAGGCTTTGGGCTAGGCTGCCCCCAAGGAACACCTTTGCAAATGCAAGTCCCCACGGGAACATGGACGCAGAATGTGGTCCTAGGGCTTGGTGGGGGTGGGGAGGTAACATTGAGCAGATTTTCAAGGACAGGCCACTTCTTCTCCGTAGCTTGTTGGGACCGACAAAGCCTGAGTCTGGGGATCAGACAAACCTCAGTTCAAATGCCCACCCTGCTACTGGCTAGCTGTTTTCTTGGGAAAGTCATTCACCTCCTCCGAGCCTTACTTTCCCATCGGTAAAGTCAGGTTAATAACTGACCCCCTCACAGGGTTGTTCTGAGGACTGAGTGAGATGAGTACTTCTCAAAGTTGGTGGTTTATCATTCACACTACTGTCATTACCAAAGATAAACTGATGCATCATGGGTGGTGGGCAGAGCGCTGGCCTGGAGTCAGACAGATCTGAGTTTGAATCCTGGCTCTGCTGTCACTGGCTGAGTAACTTTCTGAGCCTCGTTTTCCCCATCTGTTAGATGGGGGCAGGACTATTATTCTAAAGACCAGCAGCCCATGAGGGCGCAGTCCCAGTTTGGCCTCACAGAAGCCGGGAAGCCCAGGGGAACCTGTACTCGCCTGGAGGACCTGAGGCGGCCGAACTCACCAGCAGCTCCCAGGCCTGGGCCAGGGAATGTGTAGGAGGGAGGCCTGGGGAGGGGGCCCTGGAGCTGGGAGGAACAGCCCTGGCAGGCGGGCAGCGGGGGTGACCCAGGAGGGAGGGAGAGCTTGGCTCTGAGCTCATCACTCAGTGAGCTGTCTCCCCCAGGCCCAGAACCCCAGCGGCCTGTCCTCCCCGCTTCCTGCGTGCTGGGTCAATATTGTGATTTCCGCCATGCCGCCTGCCTGGGACGGCCTGGCCCTGCGCCGCCCAGGGTCACGGAGCTGGGGGGAGACAGGGGTATGGAGAGGTCACTTGCTGCCTGGAAGATGACTCAGGACCTGAAGGCTGCGGGCGGTGTGGCCGAGAGCCAGGAGCCCCAAAGCAACCTCACCTCCACCATCCCCACCCAGTCCACAAAGAAAGGGCCGTCCGCCCAGGAACCTCAACATGTCAGAACGGGACTGGTGCCTTGTCAAGGCCTACGGGCTCCACCCATCTAAATGGAGGAATCGACTGAAGCCCAGAGAGGGGCGGGGTTTGCCCACGGCCACAGGTGAATTTCTGGCTGAAGGAAGACCTAAAATCCACCTCCTGACCTCAAATCCAGACCGAACCCCCATCTCCTACCTTCCCTGCCCCAGCTGGTCTACTTACTGTCCCTTTCATCAGCATTCATGACTTATTTCTTCTTATACCTCTCGTGAACATAGGAGAGAGGACAAGACCAACTCTGGCCAAGGACCATTGGTGTGAGCCTTCTCCAGGGGCGAGAGGCCATTACGAGCATGCTGCTCAGGACACCTACACACTGGCAGTTACGGAGACAGCAGTTCGAGGGACCGGCTCTGAGAACAGGGGATCTGCTCCCACCTAGTGAGCTCATCACATCAAGACTCGGTGCAGACTGAACCCGCTCCTGGAGCCCCCACTGCCCCTGGTACTCAGTTGGCACCCTCTGAGTGAGGGAAGGAACAGATGAATAAATGGGCTCACGTCCTGTCTTCCCACATCATATGAACTCCACATGAGCAGAAACTACTCTTCCCAGAACCACCTCTCCTTGAGCCTCTTCTTATTCTTCCCCTACCTGCCTCCTACGGTTCCTTTAGGTCTCCTCTGAGCTGTTACTTCCTCCAGCAAGCCCTCCCTGACCACCTGGCCAAAACTCCATTAGCTGGCCCTGTTCTGAGTGCCTTATACTCCCCTATCAATGCTCTTATCCCAGGGAAATGGAACGGCTTGTGTAATGTTCTTCCCCTCTAGGCTGAACTAGGACTTGAGTCTCCTTCTGTGAGTGAGACAAGAGGCGCTTATCTCGTCATTGTGTCTCTAGCTCAGGACCTGGTGCAGAGCTGGTGCATAATGAATGAATGAATGAATGAATGAATGAATGAATGAATTCCTCAGGGAATCTGGCCCATACTAGGGTTTCAGTAAATATGAGTGGATGGCGATGGTGGCAACGGTATTGGTGACTGAGGTGGACATCTCTTGCTCTTGTCTGTCTAGCATCCTCCATATCCCATCCTTTGTCTAATATTAGCCACCCCATCTCCTTTGGGAAATTGTCCTTTTTCCCCACATGACTGTCAATCACTAAACTTTGATGCCCTACCTACACGACCCAGACTTGGTCAATGATTATACCCATTTCCCTGGCAGCAGCGATGGGTCCAAAAGTGGGCATATGACCCAAACAAGGCCAGTCAAATTCCTTCCTTGGGACTGACATGGATTCCAGGAGAGGACAGCCAAGTTTTTGACTGAGGTTGCCAAACGGGGCTGCTGATGGCCAAGTTCCTTACCCAATAGCAGGAAGAGAATGAGGCTGACCCCAAAAGGAAGGAGAGACAGGCAGAGGTAAGTGATGGAGAGAGAATCCTGGTGGCCCTGAGCCCTGGCTCCAGCCCCAACGCCCTTCGCAAGCCACCTCCCAAGTTATCAAGTTCCCTTATGGTGCTCAAGCTGATGTGATTAAAACAGTAAGAATTCCGAATAACATTAAACCAAGGAGAAACCCGTGAGAGGAACAGAGTAAGTCCAAATGGAGACACAGACATTGAGTAGCAAGTGAGTTGCAGGCTCAATGGGATTGAAGGGCTCTCCTGCTGAGGGCAAAGAAGAGACCCTCCAGCTCACTGTGGGTGGGGCCAAAGGACAGGGCTCTGCAGCAGCAGGAAGGACCTACGATGTCCTGGTGTCCTTCCGCTGCTAATGACAGAAACCCAACTCAAACCAGCTTATTTTGCAGGAAGGAGAATTCATCAGTTCACATAACTAAGACGTCCATGGAGCTCTTAGCTTCATACATGGCTGGATCCAGGTACTCAGCTGTTGTGGTCAGGATTCAAAAAATCTGGAATTTAATCTGATTGGCCTTGTTTCAGTCTCATGCCCATTCCCAAACCAACTGAGATGAGGGGAATGCGGTGCTCTCATTGGCCAGGCCTGCGTGCACCACAGGTCCACACTTGCAGCAAGCCCCGCCCAAACCGATGACCTGAAAGTGGGAGCAGTGAGGTTCCCAAGGGTGTTGCTATGGGAATGGGGAGTATATGCTAGGCAGGCAGAATTAAAGATGTCTCCAATTCTTGGGAAGAGGTCTTTGGCTGGAAGCTGCTCCCCACAGGAATGAAGGCCTGACGGAGAGGAGCTCTTTAGGGGAAAGATATCATTCCCCTTGGCTGGACTGGTCTTTGGAGGAAGGAGGATGTCCCCCCCCCCACCCCCGAAGGCAAGAGGATGGATGGGAGGACCTCTCAGTTACTCCCAGCCCTGGAAGTCTCCGGTTTGCAGCCGTGACGCCAATTGTCTGCAGCCAGACACATTCCTGGACTTGACTGAAAGGGCGGAGATGAGATTCAAGCCTCTAGAAGCACCTCCGATTCCCACATCTGCAGGCTCCAAACACGTGAGTGGGCCAATCCTGTGGATGCTCAGAGAAAATCGCAGCCTTCTCTACCCAGCCCACCCGAGTCTGGCAGTTTGTGGGAGAGAAAGCCAATTGCTTTTGGGGTGTCAGGAGAAGGTAACATCCCAGGGTCATGGCTCTGGGTGGTCTCCAGGCCCCCTTCAAGAGGAGGCTGCAGATGGGAACTCAGAAACCCTTGCCTTAAGCTTGGAGAAAAACAGGAAAATGCTCTCCTGACACTTCAAGGCTGCCAGCGTGCCCTGTGCTTTACAGTGACAACCCTGCCTTGCCCCCACATAACAAAGGACCTCCAGTCTGGCTTCCCTTAGCTGGAAACCTCCCCAGAACTCCCTGCTTCCACTCCTCCTCTGGTCTTTAAAACCCAGAATGGACATGCCATCAAGGGAGCTACACACCTCTTCATGAGAGGCACAGTGCTTCTCTGAGACTCAGTTTCCCCCACTGTATGATGGAGAACCTTCCCTGTCAGCCCTGCGGGATGCTAAGACGTCAAATAGACGGGGGCTATGACCAGGCATTGGAAATGATAAAGCCTCTAACCAGGATGCAGTATACTGATCCCCCACATGGACATCTGGGGGGTTGAAATCCCCAATGCGCATTCTCTTGGAGATGGGGTTTGGAGACAGGGGTGAGTCCTGTCTGATCTGGAGGCAGGAAGATGAACAAGATAATGTCTTGAGCCTTGAGTTGACTGGCCCAACCTGAGATGACATGGTCAGACTTTAAATCCCCAGTCCTTTTGTTGAAAATATATGCAGGGGGAGCCAAAGGTCACGAGCGACACCTCCTCTTGCCTTCCCATCCAACCCTGGTCCTGTTGACACTCCTTCGCTATCCTTCTTGGATCCACCCACTTCTCACCACATCCACAGCTACTGGCCTGGTCCAAGCTGCCCTCTCTCTCCTGGATGATTGCCCAGCCTCCTCACGGCATCCATTCCTGCAGTCCTAGCTTGCTTTCTCCACACAGCAGCCAAGGGATTAAACAAAACCAACAAACAAGCCATATATATAGAGAGAGGGGGGGTGCCAAAAAAATGTGTACACATTTAAAGAGAATGTTAACACTTTGGTCAACGTTGCTCAAGCAGTAGTTCACCGTAATCAGAAGTGTCTGGACGCTGATGCACTTTGAGCACCTCTTGTAATTGCAGAAGTCAAACGTGACTTGTATTCATGTTTTGTTATCAATATATATTAATATAGTTTTTTCCTTTCTTAAAATCTGTATACATTTTTTGTAACCCTCCGTGCATATATATATATTGCAATTGATATATATATACATACACAAACACACACACACACACACACACACACACACACACATATATATATATATATACGTATGTATGTATGTATATATATATCAATTGGTCCCATCCAATGGCTTCCATTACTCTTAGAAAAATATCCAAACTATTGACCAAGAAGAAAAGATAATCTAATGTTTCTTTTTTTTTCAAATTGTGGTAAAATACACGTAACATAAAATTTACCAGGTTGGCCATTTTTAAGTGTGTAGCTCAGTTGTGTAAAGTACATTCAGATTGTTGTGCATCTAACCTCCAGGACTTCTTCATCTTCTGCAGCTGAAACTCTGTACCCATTAAACAACACCTCCTCATGTCCCGCTCCCCCAGTCTCTGGCAACCACCTTTTTACTGTCTCTATGAATTCAACCACTCTAGGTAACTCATATGGAATCCTACAGTATTTTTTTTTCCTACTGGCTTATTTCATGTAGCATAACGTCCTCAAGGCTCATCCATGTTGTAGTGTGTGTTAGAATTTTCTGCCTTTTTAAGGCTGAATGATATTCCATTGCATGGACATACCACATTTTGCTTATCCATTCATCCAGTGATGGACAATTGGGTTGCTTCCACCTTTTGGCTATTGTGAATAATACTGCTATGAATATGAGTGTACAATCCCTTCAAGACTCTGCTTTCAATTCTTTTGGATATTTAACCAGAGGTGGGATTGCTGTGGTAATTCTATTTTTAATTCCTTGAGGAACCGCCATACTATTTTCTACAGAAGCTGGACAATGTTACATTTCCACAAACAGTGCACAAAGGTTCTAATTATTCTACATCCTCATCAACATTTGTTTTCTGGGAGCTATTTTGTCAGTAGCTATCCTGATGGGTGTGAAGTGAGATCTGAAGTATGTTGATGGGAGAAACATCAGTATTGTGTGGAACTCCTGTGTGTTACAGGGGGATTTATTATCCCCCCCAGAACTAAAATCCAGTGGCATGTCCCCCAATCCTTGTGACAACCACAAAACATTTGCCGGGGAGGGTGGTATACCCCTGGCTGAGAACCATCCGCACTGCCCACCTCCCCTGTCTTGTGTCATACAATGCTCCCCCTTGCTCGCCATCCCAGCCACTCTAGCCTTCTTTCTACTCCTCAGTCATGCCAACCTGTCTCACCTCAGGGCCTTTGCACTTGCCACCCTTCTGCCTTGCATGCTCTTCTCCTAGATCTCGCGTGACAAATCTCTTCCTTCAGGTCTCAGCTCAAATATCACCTCCTCAGGGAGTCTTTCTCTGACCACCCCTTCTAATGCAGCCCCTTGCTCTCTCTCACATGACCCTGCCATACTGTCACATCACCATCTGAAGTTATCCTCTTTATTATTGGCGTGTTCACTGTCCCTCCATCAAGAATACAAGCTCCTAGGGTGACCGGTTAGCTCAGGTGGTTAGAGCGCAGGCTCTGAACACCAAGATTGTTGGTTCGATGCCCACATGGGCCTGTGACCTGCACCCTCCACAACCAGATTGAAGACAACTTGGCTTGGAGCTGATGGGTCCTGGAAAGAAACACACTGTTCCCCAATAAAGTTTAAAAAAAAAAAAGGAATACAAGCTTCTAGAGAGCAGACCTTGTCTTTCTCCTCCTCAGGTGTAACCCCAACCAATATCTAGAGCAGTTGTCTGGCACATAACAAGCACTTGGTCATTGCCTGTGGACTGACTAAATGACTGTATTCAATGACAGAGCTGGAAGGGAGATCACCCACTCTTGCCACGACTCTGGATCACCAGGCTCAGAAAGGGGAAGGGACTTGGTCAAGGTTACACAAGCGCCAAGTCAGGGTCCGTCTCTGGTTTCATGACCGCAGCCTGCGGCTCTTCCCTTCGCATCTCACACCTGGAGGCCTTCCGTGCTGGGGCTGTCACCCAGACACTGAGAGCCACAGGCTGTTGACGGGGAAGCAGCTCGTCATCTCCAGCCAGCAGGGCTTCCTTTCCACGTGGTTTCTTCTTTCTTTGGCGACCAGGTAAAGTAGTTGGCTTGTTTGGTGGCTGGGCAGTCTGAAAAGTCAGTCTTTACACTGCAGGACCACTTCCGCTCAGGGAGAGGCTCAAGAAGGCCCCTGTAGAACTAAGGCTGCTCGCGGATACACTAAGGCTCATATGCCAACT
>NW_017731890.1:377866-389868 GCF_001890085.2 Hipposideros armiger
TCTATCTCTATCTATCTCTCTCTCTCTCTCTACCTCTGTCTCATTCATCTTTCGATCCTAAAGTATATAGTTGAATTTAGGCACATGGACTGTACAATCGATGTGCCTCCTGTCTCTTGCTTGCCCACACACGGCCTGTGTCAGATCTACTCCAACTCCAATCCATTGACAAAACCTTTGGCCTCCTTGGTGGATGGAGCTCTCAGACAGCGTTAACCTAACGTGGCCAGAAGGCCAGAAGCTTTTTCTCCACTGAGGCAGTCCAGTGTAGAGTCAGGCTGACCTTGGGAGCCAGGCCCAGGTTGGTGGTTCCTGAGTCAGGTGTTTTCCCATCTGCAGGGAGGGGCTCCTGTGGAAGGCTGTATGAGATAACATGCATATAAGAGACTTAGTACCACCTTGGCACATAGCAGAGGGCTTGGCTAGTCCCCATTCCTGTCCAGTAGTTGCAAAGACTGCCGGGCACTGTCCTCATTCCCAAGTCTTGCCCAAGCTCCCCTGGGAAGTTCCTTTCATTTCCATTTCCAGAGGATTGGACAAGACCCAAAGACCAGTGCCTCTAGGGAACAGAGGAATACAAATGGGATGAATACAATAATACTGGCAATTAATACAGCCTCATTTCTGGAATATTGATGATGTGCTAGGTACTATCTCAGCCCTCTGCTAATGGTAATAGATGGAATGCCCACAGTCACCCTGAAGCGGGTGCTGTTTGATCCCCATTTAACTGATGTGGAAACTGAGGTAAAGAAAGGCTAATCAAATTGTCTAAGGTCACACGGCTAAAAAGTGTCTGAGCCAGGCAGCCCAGAGCCAAGAAGAAGGGCCACACAGAGGCCCTGGGGCAGCAGGGTGATGCCCAGCCCAGCCTGGGAGTCAGGCAGGCTGAAGGTGGGGTTGACACTGGGTTCTAGTGTCACCTTCCCAGGGGCCCCTCACTGACCACCCCACCTAAAACAGCAAGCCCTCCCCTCCACCTCCTCCACCGGTCCTTCCCTGCTGTGCTTTCCTCGGAGGACATAGTATCATCTAAATAAGGCAGAATATAGTATTTGGACTTTATCCTTGGTCTCTGGGAAGTGAGGGGAGGATATAGGGAAGGCAGTGCCCCCCAACACACACACACACACACACACACACACACACACACACACACACACTCCTTAACCCAAACCAGGATTTTAACAGTCATCCAAAGGCACAGATATTAATCCATCCGAGCATGGAATCATTGGCCTGGTCCTCTGGGCCAGGCCATGGCTGGACCATAGGGACAGTAAGGCAATGGAAGCCTGCCCTTGGAGGTGCCCACAATCCCCCAGGGACACAGACAGGTGAACTCACATGAACAATGGCTTTTCACAGACAAAGTGGCTCATCCACCACTGATGGCAGACCCCGGTATGCCTCTACGCCTCTGCTTACACTGTCCCTTGCCTTCTGGAATGCCACCCACCCATCCAGCAAATATTTACTGAGCTCCTATTATATACCATGCACTGGGAAAACAGAGGGAATTCAAGGCAGATATGGTTCCTGCCTTCACAGAGCCCTGGTAAGCCTAGGAAGCTCTTGCACATTCCTCAAAACCCTACTCCAATGCCCTCTCTTCACTGCGAAGCCTTCCCTGACTCCCCCAAGGAGTAAGCTGCTTCTTTTCCTGTGCTCTCTTAGCATCCTATGATTTTAGCTGTAGAGAAAAGAGAAAGGGAACAATGGGCCACTGAGCACTTGCTGTGTACTAGATTCTGGGGCTGGGAGCCTCCCAGGCAATATCCCACTTCAGGCTCTCAGCAACTCTGCAAGAGACGAAATAGTCCCCCTTATCCCAGATGAGACAATGAGCTCAGAGAGGCTAAGTCTCTTGCCTGAGGTCACACTGTCAGCTGGTAAGAGAGAAAGCAGGGACAGGAAACCATAGCAGTCCCACTCCAGGGTCACTTCTGTCCATGCTGTGAATGCTGTGAAGGCAGGGGTGGTGGGTCATGTTGGCACTGTGCTCTGTCCCCAAGCCCCAGCACAAGCAGGGCACACAGTGGGCGCTCCTGGTGTGCAGGGAGTGGACAGGAGCTGCCCTGGCACCCGGCTGGGGCTGCGTTCCCCTCCTCGGGGCCTAGGTGGCGATGTGCACACTTCGTCTCCCCAGCCCCTGCAGGCCTCCACCTTCAGCTCCCAGATCCATGGCCCAGAAAGATGCTTCTCTCCTTTTCTCAGCTTCCTCTGCCTGGCAGCCTCTTGGACCATTTCAGCCGCTATCCCTGCTGACTGGGGTACCCCCTCGTGAGGCTTATCACCATGGTGGGTCCTCCAGAGGGCCAACTTTCCTTCCCCAAAATGTTGTGGAGGTGAGGGAGGGACTCACTCATGTCCATGGTCAGACCTAGGAAGCCCACTGGCTCAGGTGCCTGGAGGGGGGCGGGGGGCAGGGGTCCATCTCTTCCTGCTCTCACCTTCCCTGTTGTTCCAGGGCACCCTCCCCACACCCCACAAAGCCAGGAGCTGCCACTTACAAAACTCCAGAGACCAAGGCAAAACATCTCAGCCGCTCTGCATCACCTAGACGGGAAACCGAGACCAAGAGAGGGACAGGGACAAGACCTCGTCCAAAGTGCCCCACAGTCAGGTGGGAGCTGCAGTAGAACCTAGATTTCCTGATTTATATCCTCAACAATTTCCAGCACAGTCTGAAGCAGTTTCTACAGGGCCCTGGGGGCAACTGGAGAAAAATGCAGTCCAACCAGTTATCTGATGTAGTAATAATAAAAATAACAACAACTCCCATTTCTGTCTAGTTTTCAGCCTTTCACTTGCATTACCACATGTGTCCTTGCATCTGCCAGGGGAGGTGGGTGCCACTGTCCCTCATTTGACCGATGCCCGGAGACGAAGGGGCTTAGCCCGGTTCCCAGAGTGTTGGGACCAGGTCCCAGGCCTCCAGCCTGAAGTCTCACCAAAGGGAAGGATGGAGGTTAGCGTGGGGAGGCATGAACCGGGGTGCGAGGCAGAGAAGGCTGAGTTTTGAAGAGGGGCGAGGCAGCCAAGTTGTGAAGGGCAGGTGTCCCCCTCCTCCAGGCTGTTCCCCTCACTTCCCTCCCCCCACCGACCTCGCAAAGCAGCAGCCAGGCTCTGTCAGCACTGGGCCAGGCTACCTCTCCTGCCCCCTCCCGTCCCAGACCGCAGCCCCCAGAGAGCCATCTGGCCTCCACTGACCATCGAATCTGGTTTTATCTGCCCGTAGGCAAGTCCCTTCCCCCACCCTGGACAAGATTTCCCCATTTGTATAACAAGTAAGTTGTGCTTTGAGTTTGGCCTTTCAGCTCCCATGATCTGACCTCTCTGGGGAAACAGGTGAAGGCAAGATCCATGCAAGGGAAGGCGATGGCTGTGTATGAGGCATCTAACAAGTGCCAGGTGCCGTGCCCTGACTTCTTTTTTTTTTTTTTAATTGGGGAATTAGGGGGATAGGAACAGCGCTGGGGAATTGGGGGAAGGGGAACAGACAAGTTGCTGTCGTTATGTTCTTCAGTCTAGTTGTGGAGGACGTTGCTTCACTGGCCCAAGTTGGCACCATCATTGCGCTCTTCCCGGGCGAGGCAGATCAGTCACCGGCTTCTGGACTGCTGCTCACTGCGGCTGCTGGCCGCTCACGCTGGCTGCTGGCTACACACGGTAGCCCATGGCAACCCACCGCCACAGGGGCTGCAGCCTACGCCGTCGCCGGCAACTCATGTCAGCCCAGCTCCAGGTTGAGCTGTTGTTCAGCATCTTAGCTGTAGAGGACAGTGTCACTGGCCCTCATATGTGGGATCCGAACCGGGGCCCTCTGGCGTCCCGAGCCAGTTCTTAACCATCGCGCCACTCGGCCGGCCCGCCCTGACTTCTTTGCTGGTGGCACAGAGCGGCCAAAGGCAGATGCTGCCCAGAAGGCTTGGGGTCAGTGGACACCACTTCCTCACCTTCCTGTGCCTCCATTTCCTTATCTGTCTAGTGGAGACGATAAACCTACCTCATAGGGTTGTAGGAAGAGCCCGAGGTGGTAACGTACACACTGTGCTTCACATGGCACCCACCATGTGAGTACTGAAAAGTGTTATCATCATCATCGTCCTCGTCTATCGCCTCTCCTGGTCTGGTCCAGCCCATTCAGGGCTCAACCTTAAAAGCTTCTTACTTGGCATCAAAATACCTGGGCTCCACTCCCAGCTCTGCCATTAACCTGCCGAGTCACCCTAGCCTCAGTTTCTCCACCTGCCAAATGGGGCCAGTAAGCTTTGTGTGGACAAGTGTGATGGGCATGCAGCAAGATCACCTATGAAAGAGTGCCAGTTACAAGGCGTGGCCAATAAAGTGCCTGATGAGCACTTCTCCCTTTCCTTTTCTTGTTGATCAAAATGAAATTTTATGACAGAGCAGAGCACATACACAATAAAGATTACAGCGAACATTTAATGAGCACTTTCCGCATGCCTGACATTGGCCTCAGGATTTTGCTGATTTCATCACTCACTTAATCCTCATAAACAACAGTATGAGGTGGGATAGACTATGCCCATTTTACAGACTGAGGAAGCGAGTCACAGAGAAGCAAAATGCTGTCTTCTCAAAGCCTCCAAGGCTGCTGAGAGACCATCAGCAGTCAGTATTCATGTTTACTGAGTAGCCACTGTGTCCCAGGCAGTATCCTAACCCCTTCCCTGTGTGAGCTCCTTGAAGCCTCCTGACAGTGCTATGTGATAGCTGCCATCATTGTCCCCACTGCCCCCATTTGACAGATGAGAAACTGAGGTACAAAGAGCTGAAGTCATTCATCCAAACAGCAAATGGCTGAGCCAGGACTCGAACCCAGGTCTGGGTAATTCCTCTACCTGGCTCTCATAACCACTGCACCAGACCCCACCTAGAGTCTGGCACGCCCATGAGGCTTCAGCAGCACCCATGGGTGCAGGCAAGACCGCCAGGGCTCTAGGCAGTTATGGGGAGGTGAGTTCATATTTTGTCCCCCCAGGGAGCTGGAAGTCTCAGGCGGGGCAAAACCCCACTCTCTCAAGAAGACAAACATACTCCCCCAGCCCCACTGGTGTCCCAGACGGGCAGGGAACAGGTGCACAGATCCCAGCCCCGGGCTAGGTGAGGGGGGAACTCGTTTGGCAGCCAGAGCCCTGCCGTGAACAAGAAGAAACCCAGCCTGCAGCCCCTTGGCCCTGGCAGGAGATTAACAAAACAAATACCCGAGCAATCTCGATTTCAACACTTGGGGAGGGGGGCCAAGTGTCAGGGCGCAGGGGGCGGGAGGGAAACCTGGAGACATTTTACCACCTAAATAACTTTCCCTCTGTTTAGTTTCACACGAATGTACACTCAAGTGCTCACTCTCTCTCTTTTTTTACATTTTTATTTTATTTTTACAAATGCTCAAACTTTCCTGCCACAAATTATTCTTGGCCAGGTGACAAGTAGAAAGGCTGCATGTATCCTTTACTTGACAAAAAGGGTGGTGGTGGGGGGGGTTCTTATGAAATATTTTGGTTGTGGGTTTGAGGTGGGACTTCTTTCTTAATTTTCCTTTGCCTGGGAGTCCAGGAGTCCTGGCCTCCTCGTGCACGAGCAGTTTCCGCGTGGTCTAAATCCTTCCACCGCCATGCTCACCTCCAGCTGCCCTAACAGGATTCTGTGGTTCTGGTTCCACAGAGCCGATTTGTAATGGCATTTGGAAAGGGCGCATGAGCGCTGGCCCCGGAGCACCTCATCTCATCCAGGCCCTGCTGGGTCCCCCACCCGGGCCAGTCGGGAGTCCTGGGGACTGGGGCAGAGATGCCCAAATTCCAAAGTGGACCTGGCCTGTTCTACGCAGGACCCAAGGAAGGGACTGATTCTAGGGCTCCCCAGTTGTGCAGGAAGGGGTGAGCTGCCCAGTTCACCTCAACCCTGTCCCATCCTCCAGTCGCCCCACTCCTGCAGTGTGGCCCAGGTCCCCTCCCCAGCCTCATCTCACCACTCTGCCCTCCATCACTTTACTCCAGCCATGCCATGTCTCAGACATATCAAGCTTTCCTACCTCAGGGCCTTGTCCAGGGCACTTTCCTCTTCCCAGAAGGCTGCCCTCCACTCTTCTTGTGGCACCGTCCTGTCTATTGTCCAGCTCTCAGCTGGATTGTCACCTCCTCAGAAAGACTTCCCTGAGCTCATCCAAAGGAGCTATATCTGGATATATATATATATATATATATATATATATATATATATATATATATATATATATATATATATATATATCCAGAGGTGGAGTACAGCATAGGGAACAGAGTCAATGGTATTGTAACAGCTATATACGATGTCAGAGGGGTAGTAGCTTGGGGGCTGGTTATCACTTTGTGAGGGGTGTAAATGTCTAACTATTAAGTAGCTTTGTACACCTGAAACTAATAAAAAAGAAAGGCAAACACAGTAGGGACCCTGTTATGTAACATCTCAGCCCCTTGTTGGTTTTCTTCATAACACTTAGGCAATTTATTCTAGTTCTGTTTGTCTATGTTCTTGTTTTTTTTGCTGGTCCCACTGAACTAGGCTGAAGGAGTGAAGCAATGAGTGAGTGAATAAATGAATGAAGGAGTTCCTCACATTGATATTAACCCTGGGCCGTCCGTGGCTGTCCTTTGTCAGGGCCACTCCTCCCTAGTCTGGTGCTAGTCTAAAGGTACCTGATGGTGTTCCAGTCCAGTGGGGGGGTCTCCGTCACCAGCAGGAGGTTCTAGGCCCTTTTGGGATCTGGCTGGATCACCAAGAACATGTCATAGTCATTTCTTACAAAAGCAAAATCACACAGCTACAGCCACACAAACCGGTGCCCAGTGCCTCAGGGTCAGGCCACACTAATTCAACATAAGTCAGGCAGAGTTGATTAACATCATGCATCTTAACTTGATGGTGGACTTTTCAATGCACGCTCACACCCTCAGAGGTGCTGCCAAAACAGAGACTCCAAATCCTATTTGACAGACAGAAAACTGAGGCTCAGAGAGGTGACAGGATTTCTACCCAGCACATCTCATCGGCGCCTCTGCGCTGTCGCAGGGCCGGTTCTCCTGTCTTAATTTGTGATCACCATAGCTGTCCACCTCCACTCCAGAAGCATAGGCCGCACACTTGGGAGGCACCCTTAAGTCCTCCCCCGCCTCCAAACCACATCGCAACTGTCCCCGAGTCCTGTGGGGTTGGCCTCCCAGGTGCCACGCCTCTACCAATCCCTCTACTCCTAGCACTGAACAGACGTGTCCTGGGATTACGGTTATCAGCCTCAACTTGCACAGCTGCAGAACAACGGGCAGACCGGGACCCCTGGCACTGCTTCAGGAGCTGTGTCATTTCACTAGTGTGATACGTGAGTTTACGGAGCTCTGGGGTATATAATTATGCATTCATTTTATTGATGAAGCTTCCTTATCCCTTCATAGAAACCTTGCTGCTCCTCTCTAGCCATTATAATAGAAATGAATGGCAATTACATGTGTTGAGCATCTGGGGGTCAATTATAGGTGCTGTATCTCTTCAGACAGGGTCTCCAGCCAGCATCCTAGCCAGCATGCACTTGCCCTTGTTGTGGTCTTCAGTGGTAATGGGGGTAATTGTTGGGGAGCGGGGGGGAGAGTGGAATATGTTGGCCTTCTAGTTCCCCCATCTCTTCACCCCAGCTCTGAGCATCGCCAGCACCCAACAAGCCTTTGTTAATGGGTTCCGTCAGCATTCTTTCATCCATCTGTAGTTAGGAGCCAGGTTAGTGGAGAACTAGGGAAGTGTGGGGGCTGTGAGCAGAGGTGGGAGAAGGGACTCCAGGCAGGAGGCGGCCATCCACCTGGAGCAGAGCCCCCTGGACAGGAGGGAAAGGTACAGGGAGAATGCGGGAGATGGAGCTGGGGACAGACCTGGTGAACAGTTTCTCTGCTAAACACCTTCTCGGCCTTGGAGTTCTGGGTACATGTCCCATTGCCACCTTCAACACAGGTATAGGGCATACCTCCCATGCACCAGGCACCTGCTAGGGGCTGGGGACATGGTGTGGGACTAAACAGACACGAATCCCTGTCCTCACGAAGCTTCTATTCTCGTGGGCGGTGATGAACCACAAGTAAACGTGTCCTACCCATGGGGCATTGGGTCAGGAACAGACAAGGAAGATCAATGGGACCGAAGGAAGAGGAGCTAGAGCTGGGGAAGAGGTCTAAGCGCCAGGAGGAAACAGTCTCACGGTCCTGGGTAGGGAAGCCCTTCCTCTGCAAGTTACAAAACTCCGAAGGCAGAAAGGAGAAAACGGATGGGTTTTAATAGGCAAACATTAAGCCTTGAGGGACTTGGAGCAGGAGAAGGGCATGGAGGTGTGGAAGCTACGGCCATCAGGGCCACAGGGGGTGCACGCGGCCCGGGGGCCCCTGAACTAGGGGTGGATAGACAGGGTTCCCTGCACACGGCCACACCCCGCCAACCCCCTGCTCACTCCATCCCTGCCCCGGCCTCTCCTGCCTCCCCTTCCTGACCTGTCCTGTTCCCACCCTTGTCCGGGCCCAAGAAAGTCCCGGGACAGCAGCTGAGACCTCCCAGTCCCTCCTTTCTCAGCCCCACTGCCCCAGTCATGGCCTCTGGGCTCTGGTCGCCCCAGGCCTGGCCTGGCTTGGGCTGCTTAGCCCCCCTACTCAGTCCCCCACTGAGAGACAAGTAAGCTTGTCACTTGGGCCCTGAGGGAGGCACCTGTCCCTGCCCTGACCCAGGTCGGCCTGGGGCCTCCCTCGCTGTGCTGAGGACTCCACTCCTGCCTTTCCCTGGCCTGGTTCCCAGTCCCCCGGCCCCACCTGGATGTCCTGAGGGCTGCCCCACCCCTGCCCCAGAGCAGCCTGCCTCCTCACAGACATGCCCAGGCGTCATGGCTTGGGTGTTCTTCCAGGACCTGCCAAGAAGCCTTGCCCGGCCTCAGCAGCTAGCTCACGGGCAGACACGCAGCTGGGAGGCGGCAGAGCCAGGACTCGAACACAGTTCAGGCTGGCTGTACCCTCCTTTGACCTCTGCACCTGCCCACTGGCGACCAGCCTGTGAGCCATGCCTAGACCCTGCCTGAACGCCGGGCTTCGTCAGCCCTTGGAACCAGAGAAAAAGCTAAAATGGTCAGGGTTCCCAGGTCCTTAAAACACCTGGGGTGAGGTCGAGACATGTTAAGCAAGAAGGAAGGAGAAAGAAGCCTGTGGGTTGAAGCAGAAAGGGGACAGAAAAACAGAGATTGGTTGACCCAGAAGACCGGAGGCAGAACCAGAGACAGGAAGGCGAGTGCGGGCCTAGAGCCCCAGCGGCGTGCCCTGGACTCGGGCCAACAGGACAGGAGGCCCTCACAGCACCTGTGACATGGCAGAGCCAGGTCACTCAGTGACGTGGTCGGGGAAACAGGGGCCAGCAAGGCCATGCCAGGGGAAGAAGCTTCCTGGGTCCCAGGCCAGTGGGGAGCCCCTTGCCAGGCCCCCTGCTGCAGCCCAGGTGTGGAGGAGGGAGTCTCTCCAGGGAAGCAAGGAGATCAAAAGGAGGAGAAACCGATAAATCACAGCCTGCGCCTCCCTCTCTGTTCTCCACGCACCAGGGAGCCTTCCCATAGCAGCTCCGATGTGGTTCAAGGACTCCGGGAGATCCCAGCCCAGCGTGGCGCTCTCCAGCCCAGCCCCCTCTGCCAGACTCAGACTTCATCCTCCCAGGGCTGACGACCATCTCCCACCCCTAAAATGCACACATACGTGACGGTCCTACACAGGAGACACAC
The DNA here is from genome assembly GCF_001890085.2 of Hipposideros armiger. NCBI lineage: Eukaryota > Metazoa > Chordata > Mammalia > Chiroptera > Hipposideridae > Hipposideros > Hipposideros armiger. Next base: position 387,660 of record NW_017731890.1, read on the forward strand.
ACGCACCACAGAGCAAGAGGCCACTCACACCCACCGTGGGATGGGAGTCCAGCTTTGACCTGCTCCAGCATCCCTGCCAAACCAAGGCCTTCTCAGAGGACCTGTGCCAGGGCCTGGGCTCCATGGATTTTCTCCCCCAAAGTCAGCATTTGTTCTAGAGAAATCGGATTGCAATGAACACCCATGGCCCTGCTGAAGGGGAAATAGGGAGACGTCATGAGGCTACAACAGCTGCAGTCTACACGTCCCTGAGCAGAGCTTCCTGGGCACGTGGGTCAGTCTTTGGACCTTCACCCCTTATACCGGCCTGAAGCTTCCTGTGCAGTGGCAGCCTGAAGCCATTGGGATGGGGGTGGAGGGTGAGGGACACAGCGTGGAGTCAGTTGCAATGCCAGCTTCACCCTTTCTGTGTGGCCTTGGGCAAGTCGTTCAATCTCTCTGAGCCTCTGATTCCTCATCTTTCAAGAGGAGCCAGGCCTAGGAAATACCACCTTCCTAAACTCCACCCAGAGGAAGAAAGTGAACCATCCAGAAAGGGTCCTGCCACAGCTAGGGGCTGATCAGAATAATAACATCAGGCCCGTGCCTGGTCTAAGTTCTGTATATGCACCGTCTCATTCGGTCCTCACAGCTCACCTTTGAGCAAGGTACTGTTATTATCTCTACTTTGCAGATGAGATGGCCCAGCTCAGAGCAGCTGAGGTTGACATTTGCTGTCCAAGATCATATGAGGATGCCAATCCACGTCTGTCTGACACTAACACCCAGGTGCCTTTCATCAATCCCCAGAACTGTCCCCTTAGCTCATCTCTGCCTGCTTTCACCTCACCCCTCATGCTTCCTCTGGGGCAAGGCCTGGGACTGGGGCCCCTTTGCTTCAGTCCTTCAGCCACATCAGGGTGCGGGCACACAGGGACACACCTGAGCAAATGCACAGCATGGCTCCCAGGTGAGCTCAGCTCTAAATGCTCTCTGAATGCTAATTGCTCCTACCTTTGCATCTTCAACACCAGGCTTGGGTCATCCATCCCCTGAGGCCCAGTAATTACACCAAACTCAACATCTCTGACACGGGGCTTCCTCACTTCCCCTGCTCTCCCCTCACCAAGCCACTGTCACCTCTCAATGCCACCTTCTTGCAACAGCCTCCTCCCTGGTCTCCCTTTACTCCCAAGTGATCCTGCTCAAAGTCCTGCAATGGCTCCCGTGTCACTGAAAGCAAAAGTCAAAAGTCCCCGCCATATGACCCTGTGGCCCCCATGGCTTCGCTGACTCCTCTCCTCCCACTGTCCCCCCATTTGCTCTACTCTAGCCACACTGGCCTCTGCTGTTCTTAGAACACCCCAAGCGAGCTCCCATCTCAGGGCCTTTGCACTTGCTGCGCCTCAGCCTGGGACACCTTCCCCCAGATAGGCACGTTATCTCCCAGCCTCTGTCCCTCAGGTCTCTGCTCAAACACCCTATCAGCCATGTAAAATAGCCCTCCCAACCTCACAGTGCCTTTCCCTGCACCCAGTTTAACTTTTTCCCTCACACTAGTCACCATCTGCCATGGTACCAGTTTGCTTATTTGTCTGATGCCTGTCTCATCCCAGGAGAATATGCGCTTCTGTGAGACCAGGAATCTCTTCTGTCTTAATCATGCTCGGAGCCTAGAACAGTGCCTGGCACATGGTAGACCCTCAATAAATACATTTGGAATGGATGAAGGAATGAATGCTAACATGGTAGCGTGGAAGATTAGGAAATTAGAGCAGGGAGAGGAAAGGATAAGAGGGAGAAAGAGTTATGCATAAGAATAGACATGAAATAGATGCACAGACGTGTCTGTGCACAGAGATGGATACATGCGACCACACACACACACGCACACACAGATCTGCTCACACACAAATGCAAACCCTAATCTACCTATACATACACATACCCTCTTGCACACATGTACATGCACACAGGGCGCCTTACCAGCACTGTGTTCTGCCCTGCTCCCCTGCTCTACACCCCTCTTCAGGCAAGGAGGGAAGCCTTCCCAGGCGAACTCACTGAGTGGGCAGTGAAACTCCACCAGCTCTGTTTCAAAGTGGATTTGGCTCCGGTCTTGCCTGTAATCTACTCCCAGATCAGTTCTCACAGGGGCACTGGCCCTGGCCTGAGGTCAGGACCTCTCACATTCTCCCAGGAAGTCCATCTGAGTCCCAACCATCCCCTT
>NW_017731890.1:389918-422990 GCF_001890085.2 Hipposideros armiger
CCCCCTGCCGCACTCAGCGGTGGCTCCTCCCCCTGACCAGTATAACCTGCTGAGCTGAATTCTTGCTGGGCACTTTCAAACAATCCCAGTTATTTGAGGGAGAAGTGTAACTGGGACTCCCAGGAGGGGCTCGTGGGCAGGGTGGGTAGGGAGCAGAGGGGACTCCCTTCAGGATGAGAGAGTCTCTGAGATGCTTGTTCTCCATCCCAGAGCTCGGCCCTGTGCCCCGCCCCGCCCCCAGCCTCAGCTCTCCGAGAACACTGCGCTTCCTTGTACCTCCAGGCCTTTGCCCCCATAGTGCCTTCTGCCTAGAGTGTCTTCCCCTCATTGCCCCAACTATGACCTCCTCTACACCCTTCAAGGCCTCAGGCAGATGTCCATGACACCTCCTGGCAGGGGCTCCCACCACCCTCTGCCTGTTCTCTTCTCTCTGTTACCCTTATCTCTTTAGATGCCTGCAGGTCAGGAAGCACGGTGACACCTCCGGACCAACTGCAGATCTCAGCACAGGGTCTGACACAGAGCACAGGCCCAGGAAATGCTTGTGGAGCGTGCTAAAGGGATGGAGAGGCCTGGAGCAGGTGCCAGACTCCTGGTTCAGTCACTACCTTGCTTGTGATCTTGAGCAAGTCACCCATCCTCTCTGGTCTGCCATCTTTGAGAGCCTGGGCTCACTGTAGCCTGTGAAGGGCTTTGAGGTGACCCTGACCCCAAAGGAAAAGGGTGGTTGGTGCCTTGAGGGAACTGCCATGGTCAAGTGCAAGGCAGGGTTGAGGGAGCGGCCAGACAGGAGCAGAAGAGAAAAAGAGTGAGGGCCAGTGCTGCCTTTCACACGTCTTTAGTCTGTACTGTCACCAGCACCACCTCTAAGACCATCGTCACTATCTCCAAGATCACCGCGCTCACAAATGCCACTGTCTCCCGCATGACAGCTCCAGCACCACCAGCACCATCATGGTCATCAAAACTATTCTCCTCCCTAACACCCAACACCCACGCAGCTTTCCATCATCCTGCCTTCATGAGTGTTGCGCGCACACACGCACAGTATTTTGTTCTCCTCCAAAGCAGAACTGATCACCCAGCAAAGAACCTGGCACATTCTAGGAGCTCCATGTTGTGGACTAAAGAAAGGAAGGGCTGAGAGGATGAGGGTTTGGTGCCATGGTTTTGGCCTCACTCACTCAAGCTCACCTAGCCAACAGAGAAAGCTGGAACAGGACAGGGCCCAAGGTCTAAGATGGTCCCAATGACCCTCCTATGTCACTGCCCCTGCCCTGGATACCAGGATCAATTGGGCCACCAAGTGAATGATTTCTCTCTGAGTCCCCAAGTTGTTCTATAGGAGCCTCTAGCCTGAACTCCCAGGATTCACAGAGCATGTCAGGAAGCCCAAGACCCAATGAGAACTCAGAGAGCAGAGGCCCCAGCCTCAGTTTCCCTGTCTATAAAATGGGAATCATGTTCCTGCCTTTCAGGGCTGTTGGAAAGATGAAGTGAGTGACAGCAGGGGAGACAGCCAGCTCAGGGCCTGGCATCTGGCAGGGGGCACCCCTTCAAGCCTACCACCGGCCCTTTATCCCCAGCACTGTATGGCTGCTGGAGGTGGGTGTGTTTGTATTTCTCTAGCGTTGGGGTTCTGGAGGTGGAGGCGCTAAACCTTAAATTGCCTTAACCTTGACCTAGACACATGCCCTAGATTATCTCACTAGCCCTGTACACCAGCCCTACAGATAAGTAAATGGTGACTTGTTCAAGGTTTACCCAGCCAAGTGCAAAGACCCCAAGACCATTGGCTCCCATGGCCCCTTCAGCAAGGCAGGGGGCTCGAAGGAGTGTGGTGAAGCCCTGAGCACCAGATCATATCAGGTGCCTGGACCCAATGCCGCCACCTTCCTGGGAAGCAGGGGACCAGAGCCTGGGAGTATCCAGCTTGGAGGCCTCCTAAGAAAGAGGTCTGCACAGCTCCTTGGATTGATGAGCCCGGGCTGCCTGGGGAAGTTCTTCCTTCCATCTATCCTTAGTTAGCACTGTGGTAACTGTGTGGTTTGGGGGTCATCCCTGCTATGCCCCACCCCCATGCTCATGCTCATGGGGAGACAGGAGGTTGGTGACCCAAGCCAGAACCCACCCTCTACCACTTCCTCTAGAAGATTAAAGGGGCCAGGTCTCCCTCACTCCTGCCTATCCCACCATCAGTGTAGGAGCAGCTTCCTGTTTACAGGGATGGGTGCCCGTTGCTATGGTGACAGCAGGAGGTGCCCCCTCCAGGTGGCTGCTATCAGGCCCAGCCCCTCCCTGGGCCTGCCCCTAATCACTGCAGCTGCCCCGCCAGCAGCTAGACTGGCAAAACCATCTGGTCTATGATCAAAGGGGCCGCAGGCAGGCACGGCCCAGGGACCTGGGCAAGGCAACCCTTATCTCTCCCAGGCCCGGGAACTTCCCAGACTCAGGACACCGGGAGCCCAGTGGGGCAGAAGGGGCAGGCCGGAGGGCGTGGGAACAGACACTTCCTGGGAGTGGCCGGAGGGTCTTGAAACTTACCAGGAAGGAGGCCTGAAACTGAGCACAGGCAGGAGGGACCCTCCTTATGGTTCTCTGTCTCCACGTGTGCCTCATCCTGCCTGGGCCCCAGCTGGCTGTGTGACCTTGGGCACAGCAGGCCGTGTCTCTGAGCCTTGGTCTCCTAAGGGAATCAAAGAGATGGCTGTGAAAATCCAAATGTGGAAGGCCCATTGGTTGGTACTCAGTTGTAACAATAGAGACGTTAGTTACCACTTACTGAGGACAAGCCCTTAAAGTGTATTGTTCTCATTTAATCCACATGGCAACCTGAGATGTGGGCCCTACTATCCATGTTTTACAGAAGAAAACACTGAAGTTCAGAGAGGTGAAATTGCCCCAAATAGCACAGTTTACAAGTGATAGTAAATGTTAACTGCTAGTACTGCTCTTTTCCTCCAATTATATTTTGGCTGAGCTCATAAGAGCCCTGACTGGTCCGTGACTCCATCCTCTCCCCACAGTCTATCCCGCCGGGCCACCAACACGATCCTCATTCATTAGTTCATTTTTTTCACTGAAGAACTATTATCAATAACAAGCATTTATTAGCCCGTGATAATAACTAGCAAGTACTGAGCACAAGTACTAAGCCAAGGGCTCTATAATCTTTGTGACAGAACCATACAATCTGAGCTCAGAGCCATGGTAGGAATGAGGAAACGGAGGCACAGAAAGGGGCGTGCACACGCATTATGCTCCAACCGCACTGAACTTCCATTTCTGGAACATGCCTCACTCTGTCTCACCTCTTGGTCGTTGCCATGCTATTGCCCCCACCTGGAACAACTCATGCATTTGCAGTCAGTGTCTAGGCTGGGACAATGGGGTCCTGCAAGACAAGCGTGATGTCTTTGCAGTTGAGTTCCTCACACAGAACCTCGAATAAAGGAGGCTTTGAGTACGGAAACAATGCAGGACTTAATTACTAAAGGAATAACTTAATTACTAAAGGAATCAGAACCTGATTTATATAAACTTGACAGAGCCTAAAAGACAATCCATCAAGCCCCTGTGTTTTTCCAGATAAAACGATCTCAGTTCCTTTAGCATTCCCACATCAGAACGTTTACAGCCCTGAGCTTCTAGGAGAGGAACAAATGAATGACCGAATGAAAAAGACCCGATCAATTCTTCAGTGAGTGTGCGAGTGAGCAAACAAGTTAGTGAGCTGGAACACGAATTAGAGATTTGTTGAAACAATGAAGCAAAGGGTGAATAGATGGATAGGACAAGGGAAGGGAAGGAAGGGAGGAAGGAAGAGGAAATGAAAGAACCAACCCATCCAGGGAGTGGGGCACCTCCAGCAGGGTCAAGTGCATGGGAACAGGTCAGTCGCCTCCAATCCGCCAGCTCTCCAGAGGGATGCCCCAACCTCCACCCACAAGCCCCAGAACCATAGGCTCTATGGCGCTGGCAAACTATGGCTCACAGGCCAAATCAGACTCACTGCCTGTCTTTGTAAATAAAGTTTTATTGGAACATAGCCACACTCATTCACTGATGTGTCGTCTACACCAGCAGAGTTGAGTAGCTGCAACTGAGCCTGTATAAAGCCTAAAATATTTTCTACCTGACCTTTTACAGGGAAAGGTGGTCCCTGTCTCCAGCAGAGCCTCTTGCTGGAGGGACCTGAACTGGCATCCTGTCTGGGACCCTCCCAATGCTGGCTGGAATCCTCCCCTCCTTCCGAGGACCCACAGGACCCCACTGGCACACCTCCGGACGGGGCCCTCGCCACCTCTTCAGGCAGCCTCTCCTGCCCCAGAGCAGCTCGGGCCTTTGAGAGCTCTGCCTTTTGCTGAGTGGAAATGTGCTGCCCTCGTTCTTGTCCCCACCCTGATCCCGACCTCCCGCCTTGACCGCGGGTGTTTACCCTGACCTCTGCCCTGTATCTCGGTCCCCACCAGCCAGGACAGCTCAGGCCCGCCTGGATCCCTTTCTCAACCAGGGAGGCAAGTGAGTCACCGAGCCTGGAGAGGGGACATCTGCTGGGCTCCAGCCCTCCGCTAATCTCGCTAATTCTGCGAGAGAGGCCCAAGCCACCCCTGCTGCCTCTTGTTTGTGCTTGGGCCTAGTGTGGAAGCGAGCCAGCTTGAGAGGGGAGATTCACGCCGCCCAGAATTGTGAGGTATTTGGACCCCAAGTGTTTAGTTCAAGTTTGGTTTTGTCTTCAGCTCCTGGGATGAGTTTGCAAAAGAGCTGGGGAAATCTGGCCTTGACTGGGCCTGTGTACTGGGAGGCAGCACTATTCTCATTGACCCCCACGCCTCGCTCCCCATGCAAATTCCTGTACCCACTTTATCGAACACAGCCAAGTTGTCTGGTTACCAGTCCAGGGCACCTGCTTTCCTGTTGCCTCTCTCATTCTGGAATCTTCTAGAATCATTGGGGAACCACATAAGCTTCAGTGAGTTGCTTTGGACCCGTTCCCACCGTGCTCCATGGATGTCTTAGCCCCATTTCACAGATGGGAAGACTGACACACCTCCGATGTGCTGGGATTCAGGACTCACATTTCAGTGAGCAAGTCACTATTCAGTGGGCACCCGGAGGAGCAGGGTATGGAGAGGCAAGGTGAGGGTTATGAAGCACGAGGCCTGAGTTCCTAAGCCCGGCGGGAGGGAGGAAAGACACGCCAGGAAGGAACAGCATGGGCACAGGTGTGGAGTCTAGAAGGCTTCTTCCCCACAGGGGCTGACTTTTTTCACCTCTGTTCAGTGTGCCCATTGCCTCTGTAACTATGACTGCGTGGAAAGAGCCCACAGATTTGGAGAGGCGGGAAGGGGAAAAGTAAGTGAGGACAGCATAGCAGTTGTGAACACGGGCTCTGGAATCAGACTGACTGGGTGCAGGCCTACTGCCACTTTTTAGCAGAGCCCCACTTTTCTCATCTGTCCAATGGGGCTCATAATGCTGAGCTCACAGCTTTTTGAGGGTGGAATGAGGTCATGTGTGTCAAATGCTGGGCCCACGGTCTCACACAGGCCAGCGCTTGGCCAGGGGACCCCCTTGCTTTCTGCATGGACACAGCGTGCTTCTTATCACTTGCTTTTTGAATCTACAGCTTCGCTTGAGCCCCAGAGTGAGGTTATGTCTGATCACGGTGGTGTGAACCCTCCACCATCACCAGTCCAACCCAGCAAGGTCCGGGAGGGGCTCCACCACTGTGGAAGCCTACCTGGCCTGCGTCTGCCCCCGTGGCGTCACCTGCGCACTTTAATGAAAAATTCACGGCGCGGAGCAGGGCCAGGCCAGACCAGGAAATTGCAAAGTCGCGGGCGCCTTACCTCAGCCCCACTGCACACACTCTGCTTTTATAGCTCCACGTGTAATAACATAAAAGCATAATTTATTAAAGTATCACTTTAAGTGGAGATGGCAGAAGGGGGTCCGTGCCCGGGGGCCTATGAGTGCCATATTGACCAGAGATGCCAAGAGGGAGGGAAGGCAGGCTCAGTGCTCATCCGCCTGCCAGTCATGGCTCATGGTGCAGTGCGCTGGAGGGCCAGGGGAGTGTCCAGGAAGCAGGAAACAAAGGCGCATAACCTGGAGACAAGAGCCAGGCTGCCTGGGTATGAATGCTGGCTGTGTGACCTTGGATGGGTCAATTGCCCTCTCTGAGCTGCAGTTTCATCTGTAAATGGGAGGAATTGACGAGAGGTCCGTTTTTCCCAAATTGAAAGAGACTTCCAGGCAGTGAGCAGTGCCAGGAAATGGCCTGAAATCACCTCATTAAACACGGAGGGGTATTTACACTGGGAGAAACAAATATTTATCTCTGGACCAAGAAGGAGAAAGGTCTTTGGAACTCCAGTCTCATAGCTGGCTCAGCCTTGCTTCGAGGGAAGGGAAGGGAAAGAGACAGGCGGCAGAAGGAAGGGTGTAGGGACAGAGGCAGGGCTAGGAGTCAGGCAAGCCTGGGTTCAAGTCCCAGCTCTGCCACCACCCAGCGTTATGCCGCTGAGCATGGTGCCTCATGCTTCTGTGCCTTTGCATCCTTCCAGGAAAAAAGCAGCAGGTATTTTTATTAGGAAAAAGAGAATGGAGGAACAGTCTCACCTGGAGACCTACAAGACACTAAGGGGCCGGCAGCATGAGGGGGACAGGACCACTTAGCACACGGCCTGCACAGAATTAGAGAAAAGCAATCATATGCACCGAATGACCAGACACATAGCAGGCATCTCCTGACTTTTGTTGGCCGACCTACACCCACCTATTCCCCAAGGGAATAATGGATGGGCTGCCTCCCAGGGACAGGACACAAAGTTTCAGAACCCAATTCAAGGCCTTAATCTGAGCAAAGAATTGTATTTTTGGTGTTTCCTGCATGGGGTCTGGTTGCTGAAATGGGAGATAGCCTGGAATCCATCCGGTTCTCTCCACCTGCACGGCTACCACCCTGGTCCAGGCCACCACCCTCTCCCGCCTGGTCTATTTTGGTAGCATCTTGGCTGATCCCCTTGCCTCCAGCAGTCATTTCACAACAGCCAGTATGTTCTTGTACCTTGGACATGGTTGAGGGTGGCTGGGGCTACCTAAGAAGAAGCCTGTGAAAGGACTGAACCAGGAGAAATTCACACAAAGCAGGGGAGGAAGTGGTCAGAGGTAGGAAGAACTTCCCGACTGCCAGAAAGAAACATCTTCAATGTGCTCTCGGGAGGAGCTGCGTAGGGTTCGAGCTTCCGGTCCTGCTATGAGGGGGTTGTTGAGATTCTTGACGGGGCTGAGGCACAGGACGGGCCCAGAAGACCCCAGAGAGCTGTAGACACTAGAACATTGGCAAGCTGATGATGTGACCAGAGTAGGCTGGTGGGACAGGAGCAAAGGCCTCCCCCAAAGCACGTGGGGCGAGCAGCTGCCCTCCTGCTGGACTTTATTTATTTAAAGTTGTGGTTGTTGCATTTGGTGTTTGTTGAAATGATTCTGGGGCTCTCCTCCCATGAGCTTGAGCTCTGGGGCCCACTGAGAACTTGAAAGTGACATTCCTCTGTCCAGCTAAGAGGAGGGCAGAAGCCCAGGCCAGGGGACAGAGTGAAGGGAAGGGCAGCTGGGGACAGGGTCGGGGAGACACACAGTCAGAGTCCCAGCAGGAAACAGACTCACACGAAAGGAGTAAGAGAAAAGGGATTTGCAGAGGAGTGGGCGGAGTTAAGGGTAACCAACAAGGGCTGGTACTGCACCTGGGACTGGCAAAGCGGGGAGCTGTTAGCAGCCCCTCCCAGAGGGCAAGGGAGGAAACAGTTACTGGAACCCAGAAGCTGTAGAAGAAAGAGGCCAGCCTGTGACCACTTAGCAGAGAGAGAGAGAGCAGCTCCTACCTTGCCATTGGCTGGAGCGAGGTGATGCAGAGTGAGCGGTCAGGTCCCAAAGGCCCAGACAGGTGGGGAGGGCAGAGTGACTTGGGGGGAGCAGCTCTCACAGGTCCTGGGGCTTCTCCTTCTGTTGAGCAGAACTTGAGCAACTCATGGGTTTGAAATTTCCACTCAACCTTGACCCCCAGTGTCAGGCCTCTCCCAATGAGCTCGGGCTGCACAGAGCTCTGCTCTCTGGGGGAATCAGTAAAAGGGCCCCCAGCGCCTCCCTCGCAGTAGATAAAAAGCACAGGTGCTGAGAGAAGAAGACCCTGCCCCACCTCCCTGTTTTTGCTCAACCCGTGTCCTCAATGGGTTTCTCTTCTCCCCACATAAATTCTGTTCCTCTTCTAAGACCCAGCTCGGATACCAGTCACCACTTGTTGAATTTAACAGCTATTTACTCATAACAAATATGTGCCAGAACCAAGCTTAATGGCTAAGATCACCTGATGTCAATCCAGGCTCTGCTCTTCCAAACTGTGTGCGTTCAGGCAAGTGGCCTCCCCTCCTGAGCCTCCACTTCTTTATCTAAGGGGTGGAGATGAGGATTCAATAAGGCCCTGAGCACTAGCCTCGTGTTGGAAGTATTGAGGCCCTCAGGACTCGTTGACTCTTGTCATTGCACTTACCTTCCTCGCAGGGAAGAAACTGAGGCTCAGAGAGGAGCCATGATGCACCCAGGGCACACAGGACAAGGGACCAAGCTGGGATCCCAACCCTAGTCTTACCCCAAAGCCAGTGTTCTCGTCATTGCACCAGGTTGCCTCCTTCTGCAGGAAGGCTTCCTAGGTTGCTCAAGTGAGAAGAAATCTCTCCATCTTGGATGTGAGTCCTATGTAATTCAAATAATAGCTATCACACACTTAGCCTTACTATGCTCGGCATCAGTGCTTGAATTCATTTAGTCCTCATAACAATTCTCCGAGGTCATTCTTGACGAAGAATCCGAGGCCTAGAGAGGTTAAGTAACATAGCCACTTGGATCAGCATTTGAAGCCAGCCGCCTCCTTCTCAGGCTTGCTGTGATGCATCCATCTCCCCACTAGACAGGAAGGAAACTGCCTAAAGTCAGGGCCAGCTGAGCATTCCCTCTCTTCCTCCAAGATCAAGTGCAGGGCCTCTCTTGGATATGGTTGGGTGAAGACCTGCTGTTTTAGGGGAAAGCTGATGGGAAAGGGAGGTGAGTGTTGAGAAAGGCCAGAGCTGGACTCGCCTCCACCTCGCAACCCTGTCTCCCACCCCCACAGACCCACTGTTCTTTCCCAGATGAGCACCAGACTCCTTGGTGGTCAGTCCCCCACTTCCACCCCACAGAAGCCAGGTTCTTCTTCTGAAACACAAATTGCTCCTGGCCACTCGACCAACCTAATCCCACTAACTTGTTCAGACACATGCCTTCCCTGCCCCGAGCCTCAGTTTCTCCATTTGTACAGGAAGAATGAAAACATCATGCTCTCTGGGGGACTTGGACACTCTCTCTCTCTCTCTCTCTCTCTCTCTCTCTCTCTCTCTCTCTCTCCCTCGCACAGGCACACACAGGGCCCATGCCAGCCTCTCCCCAGGACACTGAGCTTCTCCATGGATTAAATTACCAACATTTCATCGGTGGGAGGAAGGGGGGTGGGGCAGGGGAAGTAGCTGTGAATTCCTCGCACCAAGCCTGTCCCCGCGAGGCCTGGACCAAATGCCACAGCGTGTCTGTGCCCATCTGCCTCTGGGGTGGGGTATGGGTGGGTGTGGAAGTACAGGCAGGGAGGGGTTCCCCAAAACCGGAATGCCAAAGAAAAGACACCCAAGGGATCTCACACAGACTCACACCCACACTCTTCTCACATGCTCGTGTATTCATAGGTGCACACACAGATGCTTTAGCCCACATGCGTGTCCTACACACACATATACACCCATATGCAATACTCTCTTTTATTCAGTCAACAAACCTCATTAAGCCAGTTTGCTAAGAAAGACCCACCCTCCATTCCTCACGCTTTTGTGAAACGCAGCCCTGCATTTGGTCACATCCTCACGCGCACGCACACACCCCGGTCGCCCACACAAACTCTCACATCCCAAGGCTTGAGCGTGCAGGGTCCTTCCAAGACCGTGGGAGGGCCTAGCAACATGTGCACATGACGGTCAAAGCCAAGAAAGGTAGGGAACCAGCAGCAGAGAAGCGTGCCAGGAAGTTAATTAATAAAAATATTATGATATTTTTCTGGATTTGGTAACGTTTGTGGTATTTCTCAGCTTTAAAATTGTGCAATTTGTTTTGGTTTCTTTTCTCCTTTATAAAGACTCTTTCGTATTTGTACTTTTGTGTTCTTTTTCATTAAGAAGGACCCCAAAATTGAATGCATTTTCAGCCTCACCAAGCCTGAACCTGCCCCTGCAAACACTCAGATGTTCAAACAATCACTCTTACACTCATACTGTTGCACACGCGTTCACATCCCCTCATAGTGTTATGAGGCAAAGACAGTGTCACACACGCCCTGGACACACAGTGTCTATCTCACACCTGACCTCACATTCTCACTTCAGACAGGCGGGCAACCCAGGTACCTCCAGCTCCCCGGGCCTCAGGACAGGCCCCGTCAATCCATCCCTTGCAGGCTCCTGCCCTCTGACTGTGGAAACTTGGCGCTGCCTGGCCCACCCCAGCACTCGCAGAACCACACAACTACTTCCCAAGGTGCCACCGGCCACTCACCCTCCCACTCCATAGCCAGAACAGGGCCAGCCATGTACCCTGCCTCGGCCCCACAGTGCTGCACCCACTGCCACCTCAGCACAAAAGCGCCAAAATCCTGGAGTTTCCTTGGAGACCTCGTCATTGCCCAACAGCAGCTGATAAGAGGACATGAGAATTGGAATTATACAGTCCTTTCTGGGGTCCAAGTCTAACTGTTTCCCCATCTGTAAAATGGGGGACTGATCCTACCTCACAGGCATGTTGTCAGGATTAACTGCGGGAACACAAGCAAAGCACAGCGCTAGACCCCAGTCAGTACACTGTAGGGGTCATTCTGTTTTCTTCTGGGTGACTGCCGGAATGGGGGCTGGGAGCCCGGCCCCTCTGGACTGGCCCCTCCTCCAGCCCTCGGCTGGTCCAGCCCCCACTCCCTGTGGCCTCAACCACATCACCCTCTCGGCCACCCGAGTGCTGGGATCACCAGCGCACCTGCTTCCAAGGGCTCTAATTTCCTGTAAGTGTAAGAATTCAGGTCAGACACCGCCCGCGGCCCACAGCCCCCCTCCCGACGGAAACCCATAAATAACCTGGCTCAGGCTGCCTGGCCCAGGCACGAGACTTTCTCTCCTCACTTACCATCACGCTGCGCCTCAGCACAGCCGTGCAAGGCAGGTATGGTGATTTCCACATAGACACGGGAAACTGAGGCAGCAGAGGAGAACCTGAGTTTGAGATCCTGACCTATGCACTAGAAGGAACTTCCTTGAAGATATGCCCTTCCCATCCCCCCTCCCCCAAATAAATACCCTTCCGTCAGTCCCCAGGTGGCCAATGACTTACACCTGAAATCCATTCATTAACACAAACCTTTTCTGTAAAGGGCCAGATAGAAAATATTTTCGGAATTGAGGGCCAGGCAGTGTCGCAACTACTCAACTCTGTCGAGGTAGCCACGGACAACATGTAAATGAATGGACATGGGTGTGTGCCAATGACACTTTTTTACAAAAACAGGCGGCAGGCCAGATTGGCCGTGGAAAGCCTTCCCCTGCGTTGGTGAGCCAGACCCCTCCACGGCGCTGTGCCGGAATTGAGTTGAGAATCCTAGCTGGTGAGAGCTCCAAGAGCCCTGGTTAGAGATTTCAGCTCCGCACTGGCCAGAGGATGAAACTGAGATCTAGAGAAGGGCACAGCCTGTCCAAGGCCCCCAGCTGCTCCGACGCCTTGACTAGCGCTGTGCCTGCAGCATCGGGGACCTGTCCTCCAGCCTCAGGACTCACGGCTTCCTGCTTGCTCCCTTGTCGGTTCCCTTGATCTGAAGGTTGGGCTCGAGCTGGGTCCTTGTCTGTCTCCCACGCTGGACTGGGGGATTCCCCAAGCACCAAGATTTGACATGGACCATCTCAGGGTCTCCGGCGTCCATCTAGTCCAGGATCTACGGCAGCTAGATGTGCAGCTAGATGCGTAGGGAGAAAATACAGAATGGGGGCGCCAAACCCCTGTTCCAGCTCAGAGATCTGGGCTTCTCACCTTTGGGATTACTGACATTCGGGGCTAGAAAAGTCTCTGTAGTTGGGGGCGGGGCGGGGGGTGTCCTGTTCATTGTAGGATGTTTAGCAACATCCCCGGCCTCTATCCTGTAGATGCCAAGAGAATAGCATGTACACACACACACACCACCACCACCACCACCAACACCACCACCAGTTGTGACAACCAGAAATGTCTCCAGACATTGATAAATGTCCTCTGGGAGGCAAGCTCGTCCCCTGTGAGAATCTGCCCTAAGCCGAGCTGAAGGGCGAGAGCACACCCTACGTGATGCGGTTCTCTTCCTTCCCTGACTTTGCCATGGCCCAGCTGGACACCTGCACCCACCTCTCGGGCAGCCTCAGTCTCCATAGCCTGGGATGGGTCCATTCCATTAGCTGCAGCTTGGGCCGGGTGGGGGGAGGGGAGGAGGAATGCGACCACAGCTGCAAGGTCCAAAAGTGCTGAGGAGACACCAAGACGTTTCCCTGTGAGTCAGGAGCCAGGAATGTGTCGCCCAGAGTGGCCACGAGCCAGAGCCCCCCACACGCCACCCCCCTATCCACCCCCCAGAGCATCCGCCTTTTATTAGAACAGAAAAAGCGGCAGGTGCCAGGTCTCCGCGAGCCTGTTAAGGACCCAATAAACTCCTTGAGCGCCGAGTGCCCAGGGCCAGGGAGGGGGCCGCTGGACAGGACGCTGTCCTGAGAAGCAGCCTCTGGTCCTGGCCGACCTGGGAGAAGGAGCAGGGCCGGAGATCAAAACGATGGGACTTCAGCTCACTGGTCCAGCCCTGGTCCTGGCTGTGTCACCTCAGGCTGGTCACTTCGGTTGTCTGGTCTGCATTTCCTTCTTTTTAAAATTATTGCTTTTTCTCTTTATTTGAGGTTTTTTTTTTATTTCAATTTTTGCTTGTCACGAAACCCAATGTACCACAAACTAAAACTGTATAAAGCAAAGTGACTCCCATCCATCCTCCCCCTCACTGTGAATGACAACAGCTGCCTCAGAGCCCTCCGTGGGCCTCAGTTTTCACATCTATAAAAGTGGGGCTCGCCCATGTGTCTTCCTCACAGGGTTTTGGGTGGATTGAGAGAATGTGGGTGCTCAAGACTGCATGTTCTCTTCCTCTACTCCTTTCCCCTCCATGATGTTCCCTGGTTTTGGGCAGACCCAGCAAGCCTATCCTCCTGCCTGCCCCCCACCCCATCACTTCCCTGCCTATCATCCTCAGGGATCTGCCAACAACTCCTCGAGCTCCCCAGGAGACCCACCAGCCTCATCTCCTCCTCCTGGTCCTGTTTCCACAGACTTCCACTTACAATAGCTTCAAAAGCCTCCCACTTGGAATAGCTTCAGAGGCCACTCCTCCTCTGGGAAGCCTGCCTGGATGGTTCATTTCCATCACAAATCAAGCAGGGACTGCAAGAAACATCTCCATGGACCCTTGCCCTCAGCGGGGACATTATCCACCTGCCATGGGCCAGGCCAGCCCCTCTGCAAACACTATGTCCTTTAATCCCTATATCATGGCCATGAGGCAGGGACAGTTACTCCTCAACTTCCAGTTAATGCATTTCCCACAGTGCCCGGAGGCCCCATCTAGATGTGTCAAAGGTTCATAAGCACTATAGAAGCTTCTGATTATTTTTATGTTATTCTTTTGAATTATAAATGTTTCTTACAGCTGCATCAAACCCTTTGTGAAGCACAGTAGATTAAAGAAACTACATAAGATGGGGTTGGTATGGAGTCAGTAAAAAGAAGTGCTTCTGCACGTGCACGCGCGCGCACACACACACACACACACACACCCTGAAACACCATGGCTCACCAGCCCTCTGCGTTACCTCCGCTTCCCGGGGTCTCAGTATCGCTCACGGAAAGGCGAGTTCTTCCCCTGACTGTGTTTCCCACACCTCCAGACTTAGAATTATATCTTCTTTTTTTTTTTAGAATTATATCTTTAGTCTCCTTCTTATACCCGGCCCCAGAGCCAGCTTTTCACTGACTGGTAAGTGGGGATTTTTCATTTTTAAAAACCCTGGGGCAGAGACAAAGGCAATTGTGGGGGCTCTGGACCAAGTCCTGGGTGACACATCAGGGGACCTGAACCCTGGCCTGCCACTGTGGGGGGCCCTGGGGTCTCAGTTCTCAGGCGCCTCCCCCGGAAAGGGTCTTCCTCCCACAGAGCACGTGTCCTTCTCCCTTTCAGCTGCCTCCATCTCTATCCTGCAGACGCTTATGTCCATTGGGTTTGCAAAGCACTGTCCACTGTTTATGTGACTTACTGCAGGGATAGCCTCCCCGTTTTACAGATGAAGAGGCAGGGGCTCCAGGAGGGTTAAAGCCATGTGTCTGGGGCTTCTCCCACCAGCCCTCACCCCAGACCTTGTCCAGGCTGGATCCAGTCTCGCCTGCTTCCCAGAAGCCCTGGCTCAGCACGGCTCAGTGAAAGTGTGTGGCCAAAGAAGCTTTTCCCCAGGGCCCAGGCCGTGCCAGGAAGGCGCCAGCACCAGCCCCAGAGGCTCCATGGGAGGGGCAGGCGCCCAGCCATTCTCAGGGGCTCCCATGGACACGCGAACCCTCTCACTCTGCGCCTCTGGCAGGTACTACCCAAAAAAACAGCAGCCCAGCAGCAGCTGGGTGAGCCCTGGCAGAAAAGCCAGGGCAAGCAGGGGTATCAGCTGCTCTCCTGGCCTCAGCTCGGGACCAGAACGGGCCAGCCCTTAGGGCCCACCTGTGCCAGTGTGACTTCCAGGCACCAACCGGCCCCTGCTGACCCTCCTATCCCCACTTCCCCCCGGGGCTCTCCACTCCCATGGGCTGTGCTCTGGGAACAAATACACCTTCTGGACCACTCTAGTAATAACTAGTAGTGACCCCAACACCACTACTGCTACTGCCAGAAACCCAGGGAGCCAGCCCCCTTTCTCGAATCGTAGTTACCGAATCATCTCTCCCTAAAACCCAAAATGTTTTAATCATTCTTTTTATTCTCAGAGTCTTAGACAGTTGGAATCCTTCCTTTAATTTTTGAACATATGAACAGTTCCTTTTGTCCCTAGAACCTTAAAGAATAAGGCTGGGTTGTTTTTTGGGGGTTTTTTGTTTTGTTTTTTTTTCCTTTTCTGCCAAGATTATGGAAGTTCAGAGCTAAATAGGACCTCAGGTCTCCAAATGATACAGATGAGGACTGAGGCCCAGAGAAGGAGAGTGACTTGCCCAAGGTCACACAGTGAGATGGTGGCCCAGTTGGGACAAGGACCCAAGTGTGTGGTTCCTCTGTGTATGCCTGTGGCCCTGGAGCTTCCACGGTCCCCTGTGAGACCCCGACCCTTCCTGCCACGGCTTCTCACCCAGCCCCAGGAGGAAGTTCATTGGCCCCCGCCCTGACCAGCCCTCGGGAATGGCCCACAGGTCAGGGCCTATGTCCTCAGCCAGCAGTAGGGGCAGGAGACACCCCTTCCCCCAGTCAGGGTGCCTGGGCCTCCGGTGCCACCCCCAAAATAGCCCAGCTCTCCGGCCCACAGATCGGATTGCAGCCTCCCTGTCCAGATGGGGCGCCTGGCAGGGTGGGAAGCGCTTCTCCCTGCACCGCCTCCACCTGCTCCCCGCTCACACGTCAGCGCTTGGGCTGAGCCTTAAATCACAGCCTCCCTCTGGAGGACACAGCCTTTTCTGGAGGCTGTGCGGATGGGCACACGGGAGCAGTGCCTGGGGCTGGAGAGGGGTGGGAAGGGGGCGTCCAACTATTAGAAATTGGGGGTATTTAAGAGTTCTTTTACTGCCACGGATCGGCTGTGTGGTTTTAGGAGAGTCAGTTGCCCTCTCTGAACCTCAGTTTCCCTGTTTGTAAAATGCAGAAAGTATTACTTAGGCCCACCCAAGGGGCTGTTATACAGCAGTGAACAGGCAAACGTCCCTGTCTTCAAGGAGTCCACAGTCCAGGGGTCAGCAAACCCTGGCCCGGGCAGTCAGGTTCCAGACCCTATTTCTGTAGCCCACATGCTATATGCCAATGATAAGGGACAGCCAGGGGAAGAAAGGGTTGTGCTATTTTATTTAGGGTGGTCCAGGAAGACCGCTACGAGGATTTGAGCAGAGATGCCCCACCCCCACCCTAGACACCAGACAGGTGGGGATTATGGGTGCGACCAGAGGAATCTCCCCTTCTCCCCCAAACTAGGACTCTAGGAGTGGAGCTGAGATATCTGTTACAAGCTCCCCCTGGATTTAGCCTGAGGGCCCCCATCCCCTGAGATTCAGCAGTGCCTGGGTCCTGCAACACAGAAGAACCCAGCTAGAAGGCAGTTGGAGAGGCTCAGGTCCGAGGGCCTCGATAGTCCAGGAGTCCCAACTCCAGCCCGAAGGCAATGGGAATTAGATGGGAGTCCCAGGTGACTTCACCTGGAGCCTGGGGAGTGAGTGAGAGGCCATGGTGTGAAGGCCGCCAGCCTCAGGGCCACCCCTGTATTACAGAGTTGGGTCCCTGGAACTTCAGGGGTGCAAGTGTCTGTGTTGGGTGGGGGCTGTGAAG
This sequence comes from Hipposideros armiger, assembly GCF_001890085.2. NCBI lineage: Eukaryota > Metazoa > Chordata > Mammalia > Chiroptera > Hipposideridae > Hipposideros > Hipposideros armiger. The sequence continues at coordinate 406,603 of NW_017731890.1, forward strand.
GTCCCATGGTGAAGGGCTCCTTTCTACCACAGGCCATGCCCCCACTCCTCCAGGGGCCTCAGCTGCAGTAAGAATACTCTAGAACTTCATGGTCATTACCATGTTCAGCCCTCTCAGCAACCCTGCAACGTTAAAGACAGGGAAACTCAGACGCGGGGAGGCGAAGTGACTTGCCCAAGGTCACACACCTGGGAAACGGCAGTGGGGCCCAAATGAGTCCACCATTTACTTGCTTTATTTCTTAGGGGAAAATAAAGATGAATTCAATTTTTAAATCTCATACTTGGGGTTTATTATTGTTGATGTAGTTGCTTATTTAATCTTTTTGATTTGACGATTTTCTTATTTGCTCTTTCAAAACACAAAATCACAGGCGCGTTTTTAGAACAAGTGTCATTCAAGATGCATGAAGGCAAGTTAGTTGCCTCTTCCCCACCCTGCTGCTAGCACTCACCTTCCATACCTTTCTCCCATCCAGGTACCCTCCTCACCCTCAGACTACACCTGCCTTCCAGATGGTTCTTTGCTTCTTCAGTACGGAAACATTTCCTAAGGGCCTACTGTGTGCCAAGCTTTGTAGTGAGCCCTGGGCAGGCTCACAGCAAAATCCCGCCTACCCGGAGACCATGAGGACAAACGCATAAATAAATAAGCACTAGCCAGCCAGCTCCAAGCTCCACAAAAACAGGAAATTTGGGTCTCTTTGTCCACTGATGTGCCCAAGCACCTAGAGTGAGATTTGCCACAAAGTAGGTGCTCAATAAATATTAATTGAATGAATGAATTTGCTGAGATGGAGAAGTCAGAGTATGGAGCCAAGTTAGACGAAGTTGATGTTGAACTTAAAGTACCCAAGGGCCACCCGAGTATCCACAGCGTTGCGTGTCAGAATCTGGAGCTTGGCAAAGAATTGGAATAGAGAGAAGCGTCTGTTTGGCTCAAACTCAGCTGCCCCACCACCCCCAAGCTGCCCCCTCCCTTATGCCCCCCGCACCTCCCTTCTCAGGGAACTGAAAGGGGGCCTGAGTGCTGCCCCTCTCCATGGAGCCCCTCCAGCCCCAGACTGGCCGGCCCTGCCTCCCTCCCTCTTCTAAGCTGCCCCAACAAAAGCTGCCCTTGTAGGAGCCAGGACCATCGTAATTAAAAAGGAAACATAATAAAGCCTTGCTCTCAAGCCAAATCCCCATCCCTACAGCGGACGCCCACCCCGCACTACCCATGGAGGACACATGGCCCCTTTGTGAGCCCTGGGCGGGCGAGGGCCACTCCTGCCCTGCCCCGCCCAGCCACTGGCGTCCCTCCTCTCCCTTCCCGTGTATCCACCCCCTGATGGCTCTCGCATCCTGGCCAAGGCAGCCCAGCCTCTTCTTTTCAAAGATAGGAAACTGAGGCACGAAGAGGCAGAGCCTGAAACCAAGGCTCATTCCAGTGAGTGTCCTCTCTCCTGGGCAGCATGCCCCCCCAGATCAGCGGACCCAGACGGACAGTAAAGAGCTTGAATCATGGAGGTTTTTCTCACCCAGCAGAGCTGAGTGGGACCTCAGCAATTAAGGGCCAGCCACTCAGTGAGTCTCAGCGAGGCTTGATTTACCTGAGGTCAAACAGAAGGGAGGAGGAAGACCAGCGACCAAATTCCAGGTCTCCTGGCTCAGCAGAAAACCCTCAGCATGGAGGGGCCAGCTCATCCTCAGCAGAGCTCAGGGTGACCTGGGTTCCAGGCATCGGCATCAGGTCTCTGCACTGTAGAAGGTGGTATGGTTGGAGTGCCCCCAGCTCTCTCCTGTGGCTGGAGTCGTACCCCCTTGCCGCGGGTACGAGAACTCCAAGGGTGGGACACTTCCAGAGCTACAGGACAGGCCTCCCCACACCAGCAGCAGCAGACAGTTGACCGCGAGCTTTCACTGAGGACAATTCTGGGTCATCCCTTCTGAATTTCCAGAAGCTAAGGAGTCCCCCCAAGGTGCAGTCTCGCATCTTCTCCCAAATCTGCCTATCCCAGACACTTTGGCCATCTGAGTGGCCTCAGACGCTGAACCCATCATCCCAGGACCCCAGTGGGGAACAGCCTATGGCAGAATTGTGGCACTGGCTGAGGCTGTCTGTCTTCCTGCCCACCCCCTCCACCCCCATCTGCCTCACCCTCCTAACTATCACCTCCAACACCCACACTCACATTTTCCCCAGGCTGTCAGGGACCCCCACAGACGTGATCACATCTAGCAAAGGCTCAGAGGGGATGGGGGAGACACCATGAGCTCCCTCTCCAATGGCGCAATGTTAGGGGATTTTGGGGGGCTGGTGCACCACTGCCGTGCACATACGAAGACATCCAAATGGGTGTTTGCTTTGAGCTGTGGGCATTGGTGTGTCTGCAGGGAGACAGGCCTATGTGTGGGATCATTATTTAATTAATAAAAACAAACCACCATCACTTATTGAGCATTTATTCCAAGAGCTCTCTGCCTGTTTTGCGTTTAAGCCTCCTTCGCATTTGGGGAAACACTCTCACTATTCCCATCTTACAGAAAAGGTCACTGCCCAAGGTCACGCAGCCGATGAGTGGTAGAGTTTGGATTCAAAGTCAAGTCTGTCTGACCCCCCTTTCTGCAAGGGGTGTACAACACGTTTAACAACCTGCTCACCTGATCCCTGCTGGTGTCATCAACCCTGCCCTTTGCACTCTGACCCCTTTAGAACTAAGTAAGAAAGAGTGCAGAGACACCAGTCACCACCCGTCCAAGTCAGGTCAACCAACTCCGAGAACCCCAAGGAGTGCGTGCACATGGAAGAGTGAGTGTGAGTATGTGCACACGTGCATGTGTGTCCAGGGGGAGGCTGGCCAGGCCTGCACATTGGGCCCACCCACGGTCTGCCATTTCTACCTGTCCCCATGGTCCAGCCCCCTTGGCCCGGAGGATTAAGGAGGGGACATCCCTGGGCACCCGTGGCAGGGAGCAGTGGCCCCCTCTCACTCCTGCCCCCCAGGAGCCAGCCGGAGCGGGCAGGGATTAGATAGATAATGCCTCTTGTAAGAACAAGGGATTGTTGCAAAGGGGAAATGAGAGTGGGGGGCCGGGGGGCCAGTTCAGATTTCTCCTGGGGTGAAAACTGAGCCCCCCGGGAGGAGGAGCCCCGCCTGCCAGGCCCTAATCCCCATCGTTCTCACCAAAACCCCAATGAAGAGGCTGTTCACAGGCGGTGGATTCCTGGGATTCATTAATTCGGGATTTACAGGAGGGACTTCTCGGGGTTCCTCCTGCAGGCGGCAGCCTGAGCGGGGCCGGCGGGTGCTGGTGGCAGGGGACACATGGGGAGCCACGAGAAAGGGTGGCCCAGCCTTAAGCGTCAGGCCTTTCTGGCCGAGCAGGGGCTTCCTGGGCTACAGGGGCCGAGGGGTATACACATGGGGCTGCCCAAGGGAGCAAAGCCCACCCCCACCTTTGCCTCACCCCAGAGCTGTTTCTCTTTGACCAGTTCTCAGCTACTAAATTTTATTTTCTCCTCTTTATGAGCTGTAATTTACACACAGTAAAATGCACAGGTCTTAAATGCATAATGTGACGAGTTTTGACAAGTGTCTACACCCAGGTAACCACCATGATAAAGATACGGACCATTTTCACACACACACACACCCCCCACCGAGAAGGTTTCCTCATACCCGCTTCCCACCAATCCCCTGACCCAGGCAACCACTGACCTGCTATCTGTCTCCACAGATGGACTTCGTCTCTTCCAATCCCAGTGTCTGTGCTCTGCTGGTTTGCTCAGCAGAATGACAGTAGATTCACCCACGTGGTCGCGGAAGATATTGGGTTTCTGTGGATGATTTCACCTGAACAGAGGGTTTCCTGGCTAAAGTCAGTTTGCAAACCCCAGGGTCTCCCCAGGCCCAAGGATTCTGGGCTCCTCTGTGTCCAACCCTATGGATACACCTCCTGGATTTTTTTCAAATCTTCAACTCCCTTCCTGTCCCAACCCCAGGCTCATGTCAACCCCTCCTCCTGCCCCAGCCACCTCTGACCTACCCGCCCCGCCACCATCAGAATCCCCCCACTGCTCATTCAGCCCCTGCCTCAGCCTTCTCCCCTCTCTCCAGAGCAGCTCTCCAAATGCGTAAGGCATTCTCCTTCTCCACTCAATGCCTCCCCTTTGCCCGTAGGAGAATGTTCTAGCTTCTTTGCCTGGCATTCCAGCCCCTCTTCATCTCTGAATTTCATCCACCAGCATCTCCCATTGCACTGTGGGCTCCGACCCACAGAACCTCTCCAGGTGGCAAAGTTCCTGTGTTCTTTCTCCCTCTTTCTCGTTTCCTTGCTCTTGCTTCTGCTGTTCCCTCTGCCAGAAACACCCCACGCAGGAGCTGTCCGGATGCAGCTAAAGTTCTGCCGTACCAGGAAGCCTGCCTTGAGCTCCCTTGCCCTGACTGGGTCAGGTTGCCCCTTCATCCCTGCCCTGTCCCCCAGCCTTCCATGCCAACCCTGCCTTGGTCTGCACCTTTCCTCGACCTTGACTTCCAGCTTCCAGGGACAGTGTCTTGTTCTGATCTGGGTCCTGGAGCCCAAGCCAGGGTTGGCACATAATAAATCACAGCAAGGTCCTGCCCCTGCATCTCTCCTTACCCTCCTGAGCTCTGGCCTGACACGTACCTGGGCACAGAGAAATTGGATTGAATTGGATTGAATCAGCAATGTGACATTGGGGCAGAGCTGAGACCCAAGGGATAGGAGGCGCAGGAAGGGAAGGGTCATGTCTGGTCCTCCAAGGACCAGACAGATCTGGTTTCAAATCCTGCCCCAGCTGTCACAAAGTCACTTCAACTCTCTCAGCCTCAGTTTTTTCATCTGTTAAGTGGGCGGGCACATAATGTCCACTTTGTTGTTTGGTGTTTGTTTGTTTGTTTGTTTGTTTGTTTGTTTGTTTTAGGATCCTTTGACATTCTGTGTGTAACATAATGTTGCCTCTGACAGCCACTATCAAGTGGGTAGAGGGAGAGAAAACAGAGGGGGGGCAGGTAAGTATCCAAATGGTAACAGGTGGGGAAGACAGGGGGTCCCCACCCCTCTAGGGCCGGCGATCTCTTCACACCAGCCTCCAGAATCCATCAGATATTGAGTCCCTGCTTGTCTAACTGTCCTCCAACCCTGGCCCTCCCACCTCCCAACTTAGTGGAGTCAGGGGCTAAAATGATCAAGTCAGGCAGACTCAGGTGGAAAAGAAAGTAAGGTGTGAATGTTCATAGCAGCACGACTCACGACAGACAAAACATGAGAACAACCCAAATGACCATCAACAGATGAACAGGTAAACAAAATGGGGTGCATCCCTGTAAACAGCCATGAAAAGGCAGGAAGCACCGACGCAGGCTACCGCATGGAGGAACCTAGAAAACATTATGCTCAGTGAAAGAAGCCAGTCACATTAGACCACACATTATATATAATTCCATGTATACAAAACGTCCACAATAGGCAAAGGTATGCTAGTAGCTGCTCGGGCGTAGGAGGGGGTGGGGGAGGATAGGGGAATGGTAGCTAAAAAGGCACGGGGTTTCTCCTTGCGGTGATGAAGATGTTCCAAACGTGACTGTAGTGATGGTTGCACTATCTGTGGATACACTAGCAGCCACTAAATTGTATACTTTAAATAGGGGCATTGTATGGAAAGTAAATGATAGCTCAATACATTACAGCTGTTTTCTAAAAGACCCGAAGAGGACAGGTGAGGGAGTAGGTGTCTAGCTCAGGCAGAAAAGGGTGTGGTGGGGGGCTCAGCAGAGAAGCCAAGCCCTGGATTTCACAACTTTACTTTGTTCTCCCATCAAATCACGCAGGGGAAGTTGTCATCCTGCCCCTTGTACAGAGGGGAACGCTGAGGTTCAGAACGTGCTGCCTGTGACCACACAGCTGGGAAGCTGGGGTTTGAAAGAAGAGACACGGGCCCAGCCCGGGCCTGCCCGCCTTGCCCCTCCTTGGGCTTCCCCGACGCTCCAGGAATGCGAGGCTGGCATCCCTAGCCTGGCATGGGCTGCCCCTGATAAGCTGGAGGGTAGAGGGTGCGGCCACTGTGCTGGCACCAGCCCCAGGCAGATCGGCACAGGTGTGGGCATCCCGGCTCAGCTCACGCAGCTGCTGCCCAGCCCTGCACCCCAGGCCAGGGCCCTGTCTCCACCCTGGGCCAACCCAAGCAGCTGGAAACACCTGCCCTGCCTGATGGGAACCAGCCTGGGTGCTCGGGGAGCCCAGGGTCCTTTGGGTGGCATCTGAGGCTAGGGCAGTGGACATCAGTCAGAGGGGTCCTGGGTGTGTGACTCAAGAGGGAACACAGTCCATGCGTGAGCATTGGGAGTGCGTTTGTGGAAGAGTGTCCCCATGTCACTCCTGGTGTGGGCATGAGAGTGTGTAAACATGTCTGGGAGAAAGCATAGGCAGGGGTGAGGCTGGGTGTGCCAACTTGAGGGGGGAGTATATCTGGATGTGTCCTGGGCCTTGGGGAAAGGAATGGAGGAAATACAAGTGTGATTGTGGGGACATCGAGTGTGAGACAGTGGGGGTGCCTGGGAGACCCAAGGGGGCCCCAAGCATGAGGGGTGACAGTGGGCTAGCAATGAATGAGAGTGGGTGTGAATGTGACCACATGTTGTGTTGAAGATGTGTGAGTGGGGTGTGCCCTCATGGGTGCCTTGGGACCTACACACTCATGAGCGTCCCCTCCTCCTCAAGTGGCTGTCACCCTCTAGGGACTGCCCAGCACCTCCTCCATTTGTTTTCCTCTCCGTCTTGACAGCCCCTCAGGTGGTAAGCATTCAGGAGACAGATAAGCCCCTCCAGGAGCACCTGCTACCTTTTACTGACTGGGACAGCACATGCCCTTAGAACCTCAGTTTACACATCTGTACAGTGGGGATAAAATAGCATCCACTACAGGAGGCTGCTGGGAGACATCAACAAGAGTAAATAGCAAAACTCAGATAAAGAATTCAGCAGTCAAATGAATGAACAAATAAATAGCTGAACAGATGGACTGGGCAGGAGCCCTCTTCCTGCCCTGACTCTGCCCTGGCCACCCCCTTCCAGCCAAAGCCCCAGGAAGTTCAGGACTCCAGCCCTCTCCAGGCCTAGGCAGCTCAGGAAGGCAAAAGACATCTGGGGTCAAGACCCACCCTCCTGGGCGGGCAAGGGCAGGCCCCATGGAGCCAGGGATCCTGGGACGGCGACGCCTAGTACCCCAGATCTCTGCCCTAATGGGGACAGCTGGAGATCAGAGGATAGGGTGTGGGCTCATTACCAACGTGTATTCACTCATCAAACACCTCCTAGGCACCAACTCTGTGCCAGGGCCTGTGCCAAGCACTAGAGATGCCAAAACCAACTGGGCCCCCACCCCTGCCCCTGAGGGGTCTGGAGAGGGAGGGTGTGTGTAAATGGAGGTTTTACTCCAATGCAGTATGTGATGGAATCTTGGAAGCACAGGGGACGGAGGGCCCTAGACTGGGGTGATCAGGGGAAGGATTCTTGGAGGGGCCAAGACTCCTGAGTAGCAGTGAGCCAGGCTGAGAGAGAAGGCTAAACAAAGGCCTGGTGCCACCTGAGTATCCATCATGGAGTAAGGAATGACAGGAGACAAGACTTCAGGTTTGGCAGGTGGAGTTAAGGCCCAAGGCTGGGTCCCAGCTGTGAAATGAGGCATTGCTAATGTTGTCATCTCACTCCATTTTAACAGGGGTCTCATGATTTGCAAAGTGCTTTCGTATCTAAGATCTTGCTTGGTCCTTGGTCCTTCCAATCCTACGATGGAAGTGGAATGAAAAGCCTACTCATCCCCTTTTTACTTTGGCCACTAGGAAACTCAAAGGCTAAATCGAGCACTTGTTTGCAATCCAAAGACACCCCGCAAGCCTTTTCTCTTTCTGCATCCTCTCTCATGTCTCCTTTTTCTCTTTTACTTTGTTTCCCTAGAAATCTCTTGGGAAGTAAGCGGGTGAAGAGGAGGCAAATCAACTGTCAATTGGTGGTATATTTTGCTGGAGTCAGGGAAGGGTGTGTGTATGCACAGGTACATGTACGACCTTCCATATGAGCATGCGTGTGCAGGTGTCCACGTGGAAGTGACACTGTGTGTGTATGTATGTGTGTGCACTCAAGCGTGCCATGTACAGGAAGGCCTGCCGGGAGCTGCACGATGGTGAGTGTACATGGGTGCAACAGTGTCTGTGGGCCCTACCAGGGGACCCACACCATGACCCTACCAGGCCCCGATTCCCTCATGGTCTCTCCCACCATCCCCTCTAGAAGTCCCTCTTTCTAATCTCTTCCTGACACCCTGCCAGCTCCAAGGGAAACCAAAGCCAGAGAGAGGGGATGTCACCTGCCTCAAATCCCCCAGCAAGGCCAGAACCTGGGCCTCTGGAGCCCTGGTTTGGAGCGTACCACCCTTCACCTACAGGACTAGCGCTTCCCCACTGTGTGACCAAGGGCATGTCTCTTAACATCTCTGAGCCCTTGCTCGAAGCTGGCTTCCACATGGACTGGAAGCCATTTAGAGAGCTTACTGAAGGAGCTTGTTAAATGCTGGTTGATTTCAAACCATGAAGACACGGTCCCTCCATTTCTCCTCTGAAACAGTTTTCAGCCCCATGGCTGTGAAAAAGGTATCTAAAATCTAGCATGGAAAGAGACCTGGCTAAGGGGCTGCATGACCTTGGGCAGTGGCTTCCCCTCTCTATGCCTCAGTTTCCTCATCTGCAAAATGGGGAGGAGAGTACTTTCTGTGTGCATGCACTTCCTTCCTGAACTTTGTGCAGATGGGCTCATTCCATCCTCCATGAAACAACAGAGAGCGCTGTTGCTGTGCCTTTTTTTTTTTTTTTTTACAGATGAGGAAGCTGACACTCAGAGAGGTGAAGTCACTCGCCCAGGCCACACAACTCACGGTCTGAGGGAATTCACAGCCCACTACTCTACACCACCTCTCAGAGGGGAAATTCTCCTGCACACGGTAGGGGTTCCCTAAGGGTCAGAGATCTCTGGGTCCCCACATCCCAGAACCTCAAGAAAGAGGACGTTGGGTCCCAAAGGGGCTCAGGCCCCACCCTGGGAGCCTCTGGGCTGGGCGTTGCATCGGCAGGGCCCCATTAGGGCCGTGTCTGCTGCGTGTGGCAAAGTAATTACACAGCCTAATGGGGAGAAGGTGCCAAAAACACATGTATTTACAAACCAGCTGCCATCCAGCCAAACTGCAGCCCAGAATGATTGCGAAATGCAGCCTGGCAGGCAGGCCTCGGAGGTGGCTCCCCGGCTGGTGCTGGAGCCCAGACTGGCACCATCTGAGCCATGGAGGCCAAGAGACGAGCAGGGCCGCCACGGGCAGGCAGGTTACACTCAGAGGGCTGTCCCATAGGGAAGGCCAGGCAGAGCCAGCCCCACATTCTCAGGGTCCTTGGCCCTTTAGTTTCCCAGCTGGGAGGCCGGAGGCAGAGCTGGGTCTGGGAGAAACCTTTAGGCCACCTTTGAGGCTCCTTCTGCCTCCATCTCTTCAACTATCAAGTCCAGCCTTCTCTGTGGGGAGAAGAAGGACAAGAAAAAGGTCAAGACTTAGACTATCCCCAGCCAGCCTCGCCAGACACCCCTTGCACCAGGAGCACTTCCGGTTCTGCCGCTTGTTATATGACAGAACAATCAGCTTCACCTCCCCCCTTGCCTCAGTTTCCACAGCTGCAAAATGAAAGAATAATAGTGCCCACTTCACAGAGTTGTTGTGAGGATGAGATGACATAATGAGTGTATGGCCCGACAATAGTATAGCCCGGCGTACAGTAAGGTCCTGCTAAATGTCAGCCAGTGAGCTGCCGGTAAATGTCTGACCACAGGCCCGGGGCGGGCGGATGCCCGGTGTGTAGCACTGGCCGATTTCCACGGTGTAAATACTCTCACCACGACCAATTCCAAGCTACCAACATGACACCCTGGACACAAAGCTGGGAGGAGAGGCAAAGTAGCACCCCGTCATGAAGCAGTTCCACCATTTAGAGAGGATCGAAGTAAATAACAGTATAATGGATAATTCCGATGAGTTAATAGTGAAATGATTAGGACGCGGTGAGCTTTGACTATTACTTTTCTTCGTAATATGATTTGTTTCATTGTAAATTTACAGAATTTCATTTTTAGTGATTGCTATGCCTAAAAACCAGTTTGCAAATTCCCGAGAATTTAACAATCCGTTTCTGTGAGCTGCTGGCTCATCACTGATCTTGCTATTCACATTGCGCCACGCCTCCCTTGCTCAGCTTGGAATGCCCTCTCCAGCGTCTCTTTCCTCTTGGCTTAACGCCTCCTCTTTCCTCAATAGTCTACATAATATCATTTTTCCATCCCTTCTCTGTGAAGATGCCATATAAGGTTCATTAGGATCTCAGTGAATTCTCATGGCTCTGTGAGGTAGATGTTTGTAGTCCCATTCGTCAGATGAGGAAACCGAGGCTTGGCAAGCCCGTCGGTTGAATGGTGACCTTCCTGGGTGAGGACAGGCCGTGCCCAGGAACCGCCTTCCACAGAGACCAGGTAGGTAGATGCCTTCCTGGCACGGTTTGAAAGACATTCCACCCGCCCACTCGCATTTTCCCCTCTTATGTCCTTGACTCAAGCATTGGACCTATATTCCTCTGGGTTAAGCATTGCCCAGTGTGAGCAAAGACCTACATGGGCGGCTTGGGTACAGGAAGCCGGGGGAGGCCCATGGGATGGGCCAGGGCAGCCAGCAGACGCTGGATGGGACTGAAGTAGCCAGGGGAACCCTGGGACCTACTGCCAAGACCTGGGAGCAGAGCAGGAAGGCAGGGCTGAGCACAGCAAGGTGCTGACCCACCCGCCAGCCTAGGGGAGAAGCTTCTGGAGGAATGTGAGCTATGAGGGAGGAGGGGGCAGGCAGGCCCAGGCAGTCGCAGCATGGCCCCCTGGGGAAAGTGGTGGGGGAGGGGGGACAAAAGCCAGAAAAGACCCTGGTAGGGCCCTTGGCCTTCGCAGTCACCCTGGAAGAAAACATCCCCAGACCCATCCATCATGGGGGCTGGGAACCCCAGCGGGCCCCGAGGGGAGAGATGCACCCAGTGGGCCCAGGGCTGCCCAGTCAGGGTAGATCTGCCCTCCCCAGGCTCTACTGAGGTGGGAGGGGGCACCGGGAAGCCAGTGGGGTGTGGCAGACGGAACTGGGTTCAAACCCAGCTCGATCACTTCCTGGATCTCAAGTGTAGCACCTCCCAACCTCAGTTTCCCTTTTGTAACTGTCTCTCTCGAAGTCGCGGTAAAACACGCAGGTAATATCCAAAGTGTCTGGCCCATAGCAGGCGGTAATCATAATCACAGAAATAATCATAGCAGTCAGCATCGACAGAGAGCGTACCATGTGGGGAGCTTCACATGGGTCCACAGCCTCACAGTGACCCTAGGAGGCCATATACCGATAGCTGCGTGGGAAAGGAGAGGACGTCGAAGCACCGAGGTTAAGTGGTGTTCCCAGAGTCACACAGCCCAGGAGCTGAACAGCAGGAAGTCCGGCCCCGACCCGTGCTCTGTGCCCCCTCTGGACAGCAGGATCCCCAAGGATAGAGACATGCCCCACTTCTGAGGCCTCCACCCTGAGCATAGGGGCTGGCAGACAGCAGGGCTCAGAGACTGTGGAATGAACAGAAGTGTCCCTAAATGTGATCCCTCGTGCCCATGTTATTAGGCCCCTGACCTGACGATCCCCAAGACTTGGGACCAACTTAATTTGGGACTCCTGCCCAGCAGCCAGGCTTCCCTTTGCCAACATGGTCACAGTCTTTTGCCCCCAAATCCAGCCCTGGCACTTAGGTGCTGTGCAACCTCAGGCAGGTCTCATCCCTCTCTGAGCCTTGCCAGTGGGTGATGGGGTGGAGATTTCAGACAGGCTAGGAGTTCCAGGAGGCTGCAATTGGAGAAGGAGCCAGAGGTGGATAAAGGGACCTCCTGTCTGGCAGAAACTCAGGCCTGATCATTGCATCACTCCCTACCACAGCCTGGCAGTTTCTAAATCATCTTTACAAAACCCAGAGATGACCAACGAGTGCCCTGCCCCAGCCCTTAGGGGGCAGGGGGAAGCCGGCTGAGTAAAGACAGCCCCTGGGAAGAGGAGGAAAAGATTGCAGGAAGCAAGAATGAACAGGGAGTGACAGGGCTGCCCCACCACCACCACCACCACCAGGCCCCAGTCCTACACGCATCACACTCTCTCTCTCTCTCTCTCTCTCTCTCTCTCTCCCTCTCTCTCTCTCTCTCAGAAGGGCCTGAGGGGGCCCTTCTAATGTCCACCAAGCCAACCCCTCTTTTTATACTTTCTTCTAAGGTCTGGGACCCCAGGAGCGCTCACACTGTGCTTTTTGGGGCCTTGGGGTCCCTCACAAATGCCTTAAGGGCTACCAAAGGGGGGGGGGCACAAGAGACAGAACAACCTCCTGCGTTAATGGGACCAAAGTCACTTACCTGCTTTCTATGTTGAAATCTGAGGTATGGATTCATTTAGAGAAAGAAATCTGTGCCCATTGTCTGTGAAAAGTACCAGGCCAGGCTAATAGGTATCTCCCTGGGCAGAGAAGAGGCCACTTGCATGATTAAACAATACTGGCTTATCGTTAGCACCTCCAGGCCTTAAAACGCACACACAGAATTTTAATCTTTTTATTCCTCTCCACTTACATGCAGCATCTTGGCACAAGGCACATAGCACTCAGCACATTTTGTCCCATTTCCCGCTTTTGTCCCAGTCTCTCTGCAGGACAGGTGTGCATTTCCCCCCATCTACTGATGAGGAAACCGAACAGCTCAGAAAGGTGAGGCAACTTACCCAGAGTCACACAGCAAAGAAGGAGCAAAGTCAAGACCAGAACCCAGGTCTGCCCGACTCCTAACTTGTGTCCCATTTACCAGGTGACAGTCTGTGTGTCTGTGCCCTTTGTCAGGTTACATATGCTCCCTGCAGCCTCTGTCATGTGCATATGGCATGGGCTCTAGAACAGTGACCCCTTGGGAGGGAAAGAGCTGTTTGACCCATCTGGGTCTGTGTGTTGGTAATAGTGGTGATGACAAAGGAGGGCAAATTCTCAATGAAGCCAGGGCCTGCAACAGCTGTGCCAGGTGTGCTACAACTGGGAAAGAAACTGGGACTCAAGTCCAGGGGGGCTAAACTCATTCCTGCACCAACGTTCCCTGGCTGTGTGGCCTCAGACAGAACCCTTTCCTTCTCTGAGCCTCAGTTTCCTCAAGTATGCAGTGGGGGTAAGAATTTCCACCTCTTAGCATTGACACAAGAGTTCAGGGGGACCCACCATGTAGAGGGCCTGGCACCTAGTAGATACTCAGTCATGGCTTTCTGTCCCCACTTTCTCTCCGGAATGTGAGCCCAGGACAACCTTTGTCTAATCAAGTGGCCTCTGTAGGCACCAAGATAACAGAGCAGGAACCTGGTGCCAGTAGCATCCATGGCACTGCTCAGCTTCTCAAGGTTGCTCAGAAAGGCCCAGTGGGAGTCCTCAGCCTGGACCAGGCCCATGTTCCCACCAGCAGGCACAGGGACCCCAACGGCACTGGGACAGGACAGCAGGGGCTCTAGGGTTACAAGCAACTGATCTGTGAATGGGGGCTACGTTTCCTCCGATGGACTTCCTGAGATGACAGTGGCATTGGTTATCTCTGGGAGCCTCCAAAGAACTGGAGAGCCGTGAGCCCAGACATCCCAGAGTGGAAGAGTGGGGGACTGTTGGCCACAGGAGCCAGCCTGCCCACTCCCACTCTGTCTGGTCACCTCATAGCGACTGCCAGAAATGTAGCCCGTTTGGAGAAAGGTGGTGACTGGAATGAGCCTGGTTAGTCGTCTTTGGACCCCCAGGGCCTGGGACTGTGCCAAGCACCCAGGAGAACTCACAGGATGGTGGGTAGAATAATGGTTGGATGGATGGATGGATGGATGGATGGATGGATGGATGGATGGATGGATAGATGGATGCATGCATGCATACATGCATACATGCACGGACAAATGAACAGACAGATGGATTTAGATTCTGAAAAGCCAAGTTGTGAACACTTCTGCAGCAGAGGCTGCCAGTGCCCCACCTGAGCTCCCTCGGCATTCACCATCCCATGAGCCTCTCGTACAAACACCTGCACCTCTGCCTCCTCGGCGGCAGCAACATGCTGGGCCAGAGGGGCCTGGGACCGCCTTCAGTCAGACAGACGGGAGCGGGAGGACAAATACCCCAGCCCCGCACCACACACATCCCTCGGAGGGATGGCTCAACCTGTTCTACACTCCCCCAGAGTCCCCAGTGGGACTGAGTCCCAATTGCCCACAGTACCCACCTGCGTTTTGACACCCGCTATCAGCTTTTTTCCCCTCCTCTTTCACTTCCTCACTCACCTACCTGTACAGAAATCACCTCCCAGGTAAACTGCACTCAAATCCTTGACTCAGGGTCAGCCTTTGGAGTACTTGCTGCTTGCCTGTTCTAAGGTCTTCGATAAGTCATTCAATTTCTTGTGCCTCAGTTTCCTCATCTGTAAAATGGAGATCATTGTTTTCATTTATGACAGAAGCATGTGGTTGGCACTGGGTGGGGTCTACCACGTGCTCCACCTCATCCTGGGTGCTGAAGGCACACAGAGAAGAGCGGCCACCATCCCTCCCTGGAGGAACTTATCAAAGATGGTGGAGATGGTGGGTACAAATCCAGGCCTGGGGTTGGAAGACCCAGAATCAAATCCTAGCTCTATATATCCTCACTGTGTGCTCCTGTGCAAGCTACATTTAAAAAAAATATATCTGTGCCTCAGTTCACATTTCTGTCTGATGCCAACAATAACAGAACCTATCTCATGGGGCCTTTATGGAAAGAAAGTAAGATCATGCAAGAGAAGTGGCCAGCACAGGGCCTGGCACACAGCGCTCAACAAAGGGAAGGCAGGGCGTTGTCATTGTCACAGGAGAAGTGCCTAAAGCAATGCACAATGTAAGATTGTGAAACTGACAGTTCAGTTGTGAAACAGAGATGGAATTGGTGCCCTGAGAGTTCCAAGAAGAATCATGTGGTCCGAGAATGAGGCTGAGATGAGAACAGCCTCTCAGAGCCCAGAAGGAGACAGGGTAAGGCCCTTCATCATTATCCCCCACGCACACCTGTCCTGCCTCCCGTCCCACCAGCTCTACCCCACAACCCATGCTCCCTCCACTTTCTCAAAGCACACTTGGGTTCCCTGGCCTTGTCCATGCTGTTCTCTCTGCAAGCGTGTCCTTTCCTCTACCTAGAGCTGAAAGAAGCCTCTGTGAGTTCTACCCACGAACAGGCAGAGGGCGCTGGACCAGCTGCGCCAGGCTCCCCACAGGGCTTGGTAAAAATGCAGGTTCCTGGGCCCTGCCCCCTCAGATTCTGCTTCAGTAGGTCTGAGGTGAGGCACAGCCAGGTTGGGGAACCACTTATTTAGTCCATCACTCACTCTCCATTACATCCATTACATAAGGGGAAACCGAGGCCCAAACAGCTGACACGTGGGGCTCAAGGAGACGCAGCAAAGTTCCCAGACTTCCTAATTCCCAGTACTGTGCTTGCTAAGCCTCCCTCTCCTTCCAGACAACACCTGCCTGATGGAGACATCAGGGCAGCCCCCCTGGGGTCCTGCCTTGGGAGGCGCATCTGTCAGCCCCCTGCCCCAGCTGAGGGGGTCACAGAGCTCTGTGAGAGTCTACCAGGTGTGCAACCCAAGACACCTCCCAAATGCTCTGCCAGCTTTGGCAGGTGGCAAGGCCAGGGTGTGGGGGCAGACAGAGCCCAGCCTTGAGTATTTAAATATTTGCTTTCTTACAGAATGGCATTCTTTGGAATATTAGCCAATTTGTATAGAATTAGTCAGTGACTGCCCCCCACCCCAGCTGCCGCAGGAGGATTCCAGGGAGGAGGAGTGTGCCTGCAGCCTGCTTGGTGCAGAGGTTCTGGCAAGTCCCAGCACAGGATCCACCCGCCTGCCTGGACAGGAAGGGGAGTGGCACCTGGGTGGGCAGGGATCCCAGACACACCTCAGGCTGCCTATGCCCCACACAAATCATGAGCTGCAGCCACCAGAAACCTTCTCCAGGGCAGCAGGGGTGAGGCTACCTCCTTTTCCTTCGTGTAAGTGCATGTATACCCTGTCTGAACAAACTCAGGACTGGCCCTGGCCCCTGGGTCCATGTCCCCAGGGGCCAGCCCAGGGACTACTGGGGGAGGGGCACAGGGAAAGCTGTCAAACCCTCTGCAAGAGTCCCAGAAAAAGTCCCAGGGGTTACACGTGAGTTAAACTCAAATCCCAACACTGCCTCTTAACTTGCTGTGCAGCCTTGGA
>NW_017731890.1:426630-436569 GCF_001890085.2 Hipposideros armiger
CCCCCCCCCTTCCTATTTGTTCCTCCTGTGTCACCCACCCTCTTCACCCAACTCTCGGGGACTGACCAGGACAGGGTAGAATATGAGTTTCAACCAGTTTGACTCCAAGCACATCTGCCAGGCAGCGGAGGGAGGTCATTCCTGGCTCACTCTCTGGCCCACTTACTATCACAGACAGTGCTGGGCATTGTGCCAGGCACTTTATATATGGACATATATGATCACCTTTAATCCTCACACCAACCTGCAGATGGGTATTCTTTAACTCCACCTTTCAGGTAAGGAAACTGAGGCTCAGGGAAACAAATAATTTGTTCAAGGTCACGTAATGGGACTCAAGCCCAGGTTCATCTGCTTCAAAATGTCAGCCTACCACACACACACACACACACACACACACACACACACACACGCTCCTCATTCATGCCGCCATATATATCACTGTCACCATTGCTTGGTAGGCTGCTATATTATCGAGAACTTACTAGGTACCTGATCTCATTTAAGCCTCACCACAACCCTGTAAGGAGGATTCTGCATCATTGCCATTTTGCAGATGGAGAAAATGAGGCCCCGAGAGGTAGAGTCACGTGCCCCAGGTCACTCGGCAGAGCCGGTGTTTGAACCACATTCTTCCAGCTGTGCTGGGAGACTGTGAGGGATTGGTTGCCCAGCCAATGCCACACAATCAGGAGTCTTTGCACACATCCACATCTACGCCACCTGGAGCTCAGAGGCTGCACGTGGGGTCCAGCATCACCTCCTCCGAGTCTTGGGGTAACTTGGCTGGGACCCCCAAGGCCCTGGTTGACCCAGCCTTACCCTACCTGGCCTCTGGGGCTCCCTCTGCCCATGAGTCCCCCACCCTCAGGTTCCCGGGCCCCAGGCTCTTCTTTTCTTCTTTCACTCTGAGCCAAGCAGGTTAAAAACATGCCAAAAATGAGCCCCCTCTCGCTTTAGTGCACTCACATAATGTGTGGCCAAGAAGGCTGCATTAATCGCTCGGGATCCACATTTTTCAGTGACATTAATCTCTAGCCGGAAAAGCCTCTCTGGACGGTTCTTTTCAGTCTGAAGGCACTTAACGTTGGCCAGGGGAGCAGAAGGGGCCCGCCTGGAATTCCTCTCTCACTCCCAAACACCACACCCACCAACCCAGCCCGGCCAGCTTCCCTGGTTATGACGGGGTGGGTGAGATGCCTGCAGGGGATGTGGGGGGACAGAGGGAGGGCGGGTGGTGAGTGAGCCGTGGGTGTGCCATGGTGCGGATGCATGAAGGTGAGAAAGGCTGAGTTTCAGCCATTGCTCGTTCTGAGTGGAGCGTCTATATTCACAGCCCCAAGTCGGCTCGCTCCGAGAAAGGCATGTGCTTGTGTGTGTGTGTGCGCGCGCATGTGTGCGCACGCATGTGTGTGCCGTGTGTGTGTGTGTTTGTGATCAAAAGTGTGCACCTGTGTGCGCATGAGCATGAGTCAAGGGTGAACATGGGTGCAATACATACCCATTAAAGAATGTATGCGCAGGAAATATCGCAACCCTGCCCATGAGTAGAACTGGGTGTGCCACACTTCAGGCGTATGTGTGATTTCTGGGTGCACACATTGTTGTGAGCAAGATTGCAAGCGTGTGTTTCCTGGAGCACAACAGTGAGTGTGGGCTGGCGAGGACATGTCTGACTATGAGTGTGCATATTGTGGGCATGGCAGTCGTCAGGTCTGGGGTAAGTCAGCAGGGGCTGGTGCCCCTCACAGATGCACACGGTGCATTTTGACAGACATAGCTTGAGCGCTAAATATGTACTTGCACTGTGTCGGGCACTAGGGGGACAGTGATGGATAAGGGTGTGGTGTCCTGGAGCCCACGTGAAGCCATTCACAGGCACTGACCGCACACTCTTCCTAACTCCACATTCAGCAACGTCATGTTGGTAGCTTGAAATTGACCATGGTGGAAGTATTTACACCACGGAAATTGGCAAGTGCCAGATCAGGCCTTTCTTTATCCAGAAAGCCTGTTGTTAAACTTTACTACGTAGCACACCACTAAATAAGACACAATCCATCCCAATCTAATAGGCTCCCATGTGTGCTGATGTTCTTATAATGTGAATGAGCATGTGTGTGTGTGTGTACCTATGCACCCCAAAGTAGCTCTGAAATTGTGTGGGCCCAACACACAAGATTAACAAACAGATTCAGAGAAGAGGGAGAAAGAGGCAGACTGAGGAAGGACCTGGGTTTTGCAATGTTCCCAGGGGATAGAGCCCTTTCTCTCCCAAGGGCTGTTTGTGAAATTCTGCAAAAGTAAAAACAACTGCCAAGGGAAAAAAACGTTAGCCCCTAAAGCATGAAAACTGCCATGGTCCTCTCTTAACACTGAGCACTGTCAAACCAAGCTGGCAGGATCACTTGGCTGTAAATGGTGGTACGAGGTGGTACGAGGGAGTGTTCTGGGGCACCCAAACCAAGAGGAGGAGTTTTGGGAAGCAAATGACCTTCAAGACCTGCAAGAGAGAGGTCCCTTTCCCCCATTTTACACAGGCAGATCCAGAGACTCTGGAAGGTCAGTGTCATATGGCTAGTCCACATGCAAACCCAAGAGGGTCTGATGCCAGGATGCCCAGAAAAGGCCTGGGTAAGAAGGAGGGCTCCAGACCCACCCTCTAAACTTCCCAAAGCCCCAAACCACTGGCCCACATCCTCCAGCCTCCTCTGACCTTGGTTACCAGCTCAGCTGCCCAGTCACACTGACCATGACCCACAGCCAGGCAGGACCCGGACTTCGGGGGCCTCTTTATGAGGACCGGCCCCAGCCAGCTCCCAGGAAACCAAGCACGAAAGGAGCCAGGTGGCACTGGGGAGAGCCCACTGAGACCCCATCCCCTGGCAGCCCCACGCCCCTTTGATTTCCCTGGTGGGATGACATCAAGAGGGGTGTTTTCAATAAGAGGGCAGGAGGCCTTGGGAGCTGACCAGGCCAACTCAGTGCCGGGCAATTAATCACCGGGTTGAGAAGCCACAGCCATGGGTAACCGGATCCTGGAAAGCTGTTAGGCACACCCTGCCTTTCATCTCTGCCCGTGGCCACTCCGCGTGGGCTCTCCGTGAATCTCCATTAACTCCGGGCCCCAGGGAACCAGGCAGACGTTGGGTGTGACTGTGTATTTGTGCATGGACCCTCAGAGCGTGCACAGGGTACAGGTGTATTGATGCATACGTGTATTCAGGTATAGGTGTGTGTGTGTATGTGTGTGTGTGTGTGTGTGTGTGTCTGTGTGTCTGTGTGTCTGTGTCACTGCCTGTGTGGGCATGGTCCCCTGTCCACATGTGTGTGAGACAGACCAGAGCCCTGGCTTCAGAATCAGACAGATCTGGGTTCAAGTTTAGGCACCGCCTCTTTCTGGCTGGGTCACCCTGGGCAAGTTACTTAACCTCTATGAGCCTCTATTTCTTCCTCTGTAAACTGAAGGTCATAATAGTATAGTAACTACTACACATGCTTGTGGGGAACAAGTAACACTATTCATACGGAAGTGTTTGGAATTCAGTACGTGTTCAATAAACATAAGTTCTTATTCCTAGTACACATGGATGGGTGTTTACATCTGAGGGGTAGGCAGAATTCTAAGAATAATCCCCCCAATAACCCTGTGTAATCTACCCGTCTTTGACTGGGGGCAGAGCCTGTGAATATGAGAGACGTGCCATCATATGGCAAAAGGGAGCTTATCCAAGTGGCCAAATCTAATCAATCATGTAAGCCCTTTAAAAGCAGAGTTTTCTCCAGCTGCCGGGCAGAAGTCGGGGCAATTGGAAGCAGAAGGGGATTGACACAAAGGAGCAAATTTCTCTGTTGCTGAGTTGGAGGGGGCCACACAGTAGTAGCTGCTAGGAGCTAAGAGTACCCTTCCCCTGCCCTCCCCCCCTCCCACCACCAATATAGCCAGCAAGAAGATGGGGATCTCAGTTCTATAGCTGCAAAAAACTGAATTCAGCCATCAACCTGACAAGCAGGGAAGTGGCTGCTCTCAAGAGCCTCTAGAGCAGCGGTTCTCAACCTTCCTAATGCCGCNTAACTTTGAAGAAGTTATTCTTGCTTCCTGGACCTCAGTATCTCCACTTGTAAAATGGGCAGGTTAGAACACAGCCTCTGACATTCCTTCCATAGCTACCATGCTGTGCATCCACCACAATCACTCACTTACTAAGAGAAAAGATGAAAAGAAAGGAGTTCATGAGAGGGCAACTTTTAAGCAAAAGGAATGCATGTCTAAGAGTGAAAGTTCAGGTGCTAAGAATTTCAGTGTATGACTAATAATGAAATTCAAGGCCAGCGAAGATTCTTTTCCAGCATGCCTGTCCTCCATCATAGAATCCATCATCACCAGAGGGGTTAAACTACCACTTACAGGCTGCATGGCCTTGGTCAAGGTATTAAACCTCAATACCTCTGGTCTCCTCATCTATAAAAATGAGGTAAAATATTCATTTTATGGGGTAGCTTCAAGTGTTAAGGGAGATATATATCTCAATTTGGATCACCCCCTTCCCAGGTTTTTTCCCTCACTTTTCCTCAAGTAACTCTGCCCTTTCACATCCATGCATTCACTCAGCACATATGCTCTACAGAACTCGGTGCACTGGGCATTACTCTGGAAGGGGAGCTGGCTAGGACGGCAGCAGCAGATGAGGCCCCTGCTCTCAAGGGTCCCACATTCCAGTGGAAGGAAGCAAACCAAGGAAAGGAAAGAAATAAGACCAAGACCCTGGGTAATATGACAGAGTGTGACTATGGGACTTCTGGGAAGGTCCCTTGGGGAAGGTGACATTTGAGCTGAACCCTGAGTCACAAGTAAGAGCAGCCATGTGAGGATCAGGGGAGAAACATTCCACGCAGAGGGAAAGCCTGTGCAATGGCCCTGAGGCAGAGATCAGCTTGGTGAGCTTTAGGAACAGAAAGGCTCAGGTGGCTGGAGCTTGTTGAGTGAGCCATAAAGTTAAACAGGAAGCTCACATCTGGCCTCGGAGGCCATGAAACCCCGCAGGCAGGTCTCTATTCTTGCCAGTATCCTGTCACCCATTTCCCTGATGGCACAACAAGGCCCAGGAGCCAGTGGGCAGAGACCACAGTCTTCTTCAAAGAAGCTGGCCAGACACGACGAATTCTCGCATGGCCATTTTAATTTTTCCTGAACTTTAGAAAGCTATCAACGTTTTTCCCTCCCACCCTACCCCCCAAGGATGAGGAGCACCATCCAGGGAGGGGCAAGATCCTGATGAGTGCCCTCCTAGGAGCAGGGATGCTGTGGGCAGGAATGCGGCCCCTCTGGGAGCCTTTCAGGCCAAAGTCAGGTCTTGAAAAGGCTCAGCCCCACGGGTGGGGATTAGACAGGCTACAGGGAAGGGCTGGGATTATGGCAAATCCCTCAGACACAAAGCCAGGCAGGGCTGCCCCTGCCCTCACTGCTGCTCCGGAAAGCCCCCTCAACTGACCCCAACCCCAGTTGGGGGCTGAGACTTTGTCCCGTCCTGTCCATCAGCATAAGGTTCTGTGGAGGTGAGCCCGTAGGCCAAAGCCCTGGGGAGCAGGAGGTCCCAACACGGCTACCACAACGCTTTTTGTTCCCACCCCACAACCCGAATGCTGGCCCTCCCCTATCAGGCCTGCTGGGATGTTTCCGGGTTTGTAGCCTCCAAACCAAGTGCACATCCTACAGCCAGATAGAATCCCCAACATGCCCAGTTTACCCACACATGTCCCATTCCAAACTGGTAGCATTTTTGTTTGTTTTACTTTTTATTGAGGTCTAATATACAAAAATGTACGCGAGTCATAAAGGTACAGTGAGGCTTCACAAACAATACATTGCTGATGGAGGAATCTAAGCAGCACCAGAAAACAAACCCTTACCCCTCCAGGTCACTCCACCACCCCTGCCCAAGGGTAACCATTCTCTTGACTTCTGTCACTGTAGATTAGTGTCCCGGTTTTTGTACTTTACAGGAGTAGGGTCACACAGTCTGTGTTCTGGCTTTGGTCTGGCTTCTCTCACTCAGCATGAGAGCTTCATCCACGTTGATGCCTAAGGTGACAGTGGTTCCTTCTCGTTGCTCTGTTCTATTCCACCATGTAATAACTATAATCTACTGTCGATGGGCACTGGAGCAGTTTCCACCAAAATGAATGGATTAGCTCTCTATTGCAGCATCCCAGAGGATCCCAAATCTAGCAGCTTAAAGCCACAACAATCATGAGTTCTCTCCCAGTTTCTGTGGGTCGGGAATGCGAAAGCCGCTGAGCAGGGCGGTCCTGGTTCAGGGTCTCTCACCAGGTTGCAGTCTGGATGTCAGGTTGCGGGGCTGCACTCATCTGAAGGCTTGACTGGGGCCGGTATCAGCTTCCAAGATGGCGCACTCACAGGGCTGTTGGAGGGAAACCTCAGCTCCTTACCAGGTGCCGGGCCTCGGTCCCCATAGGACAGCTTGAGGATCCTCACCACATGGCAGCTGGCTTCCTGTAGAGCAAGTGATGCAGAAGAGAGCCAAAGGGAAGCTGCAATGCCTTTATGATCTGATCTTGGAGGTCACACGCTTCTGCCATATTCTATTCATTAGAAAGTCAGTATTATGCCATTACACAAGGAGAGGAGAATTAAGCCACCTCTCGAAGGGAGAAATGTCAAAGAACTTACGACAAGCAACAGATTCCTTTCTGGTCAAGTTCAATCTCCTGAGTCCTGGGGATGAGGCTGGCACTCCCCCCACCCCACCCCTCATTCTCCTCCTATCTCCCCCTGCTCAGCCAGCACGGAGGAGATACAGTCAGATCCAGGTTCTGGTCTCCAGTCCCAAGTTCCTCCTATGAAAAATTAGGATAACAATAGTGCCCACTTTGGGGCTGTTCTGAGGATTGCATTCCATCCAGAGAAGTCCCTTCTCCCTGAATTCCATTTCCTCATGGCACTTATTTTATAATTCTTGGTGTGAAATCAAGCCAAAGGCTTTTAGAAGGTTCAAAATAAGGCAGGCAGATCTAATAGAAACCCGTTGTTTTCCTTCCTCGCAGGCATCAGGGATGTGCACGGAGATTCTCAGCGAGCCCACCCATTATCGGGCTTCCTGTCAACTTGCCTGCTGTGGATCTGAGACCCCAGGGACTCAGGGCCCAAATGCCCCTTGGGACCTTGCTTGTGTCCAGATGCCAGCCTGGCTCTCTACCACTCAGTTCATCCTTTCAACCTTCGCAATGCCATCCCAACCAGGCACTGTGTAGACGCCACCAATGAGTAGCAGAAACATGAATAGAGCTTCTGTCCTCACGGAGCTTACCTATTGGCAGGAAGACAAACTGTAAACAACTCAATTATCACTTTACATTGTGAGAATTGCTGTGAGAAGGACTGGGACAGCTTCAGCCTGGGCACCTGGTCTTGCCAAGGTGAAGAGGTAGGATGGTGGGGAGGGGAAGGCTCCATGGGGCTGGGCTCTGAGGGGAGACGCCCAGGGAGGGGGCAGGGCACCTGGCACTGAGCAGAGGCCTGGAGGCTGGAATTCAGACAGCGACAGTCATTGAAGTGCCAGCTGGGGCTGGAGCGGCAGCAGGGCACAGACCCCGCAGCTGTCAGGCCGGGCCCTTGGACTGTATCCTGAGAGCAGCAAAAGCTGCTGGTGAGTTAAATATGTGAGGGACACATTTTTCAGTGTGTTCCTTGTTGTCCTCAGCTTCCTGGCCATTCCCGTCCAGCCAAGGAGCTGTCCACTCCGAAAGAACCCCTTTCTTGGCCATTCCCTGGTTATGTGACCTGAACCAGGTTGCTTACTGCTCTGTGCCTCAGTGTCCCAGGCAAGTATGAAACCTCCAGGGTTTCCAGGTGAAACGGATAAGGAAGGGTGTAGAGAACCTGCCTTGGTGCCTGGCATCACGGATGACAGGGCTCAGCAGCACCTCCACCCCAGCTTGTCTCCCCTGAGCCATCCTCAGAGGCTCCTAGGCATCATAATGGGTTACTTCTCCCCTACCTTCCAGAGGCTCACCCCCCCCCCTTCCTATTTGTTCCTCCTGTGTCACCCACCCTCTTCACCCAACTCTCGGGGACTGACCAGGACAGGGTAGAATATGAGTTTCAACCAGTTTGACTCCAAGCACATCTGCCAGGCAGCGGAGGGAGGTCATTCCTGGCTCACTCTCTGGCCCACTTACTATCACAGACAGTGCTGGGCATTGTGCCAGGCACTTTATATATGGACATATATGATCACCTTTAATCCTCACACCAACCTGCAGATGGGTATTCTTTAACTCCACCTTTCAGGTAAGGAAACTGAGGCTCAGGGAAACAAATAATTTGTTCAAGGTCACGTAATGGGACTCAAGCCCAGGTTCATCTGCTTCAAAATGTCAGCCTACCACACACACACACACACACACACACACACACACACACACGCTCCTCATTCATGCCGCCATATATATCACTGTCACCATTGCTTGGTAGGCTGCTATATTATCGAGAACTTACTAGGTACCTGATCTCATTTAAGCCTCACCACAACCCTGTAAGGAGGATTCTGCATCATTGCCATTTTGCAGATGGAGAAAATGAGGCCCCGAGAGGTAGAGTCACGTGCCCCAGGTCACTCGGCAGAGCCGGTGTTTGAACCACGTTCTTCCAGCTGTGCTGGGAGACTGTGAGGGATTGGTTGCCCAGCCAATGCCACACAATCAGGAGTCTTTGCACACATCCACATCTACGCCACCTGGAGCTCAGAGGCTGCACGTGGGGTCCAGCATCACCTCCTCCGAGTCTTGGGGTAACTTGGCTGGGACCCCCAAGGCCCTGGTTGACCCAGCCTTACCCTACCTGGCCTCTGGGGCTCCCTCTGCCCATGAGTCCCCCACCCTCAGGTTCCCGGGCCCCAGGCTCTTCTTTTCTTCTTTCACTCTGAGCCAAGCAGGTTAAAAACATGCCAAAAATGAGCCCCCTCTCGCTTTAGTGCACTCACATAATGTGTGGCCAAGAAGGCTGCATTAATCGCTCGGGATCCACATTTTTCAGTGACATTAATCTCTAGCCGGAAAAGCCTCTCTGGACGGTTCTTTTCAGTCTGAAGGCACTTAACGTTGGCCAGGGGAGCAGAAGGGGCCCGCCTGGAATTCCTCTCTCACTCCCAAACACCACACCCACCAACCCAGCCCGGCCAGCTTCCCTGGTTATGACGGGGTGGGTGAGATGCCTGCAGGGGATGTGGGGGGACAGAGGGAGGGCGGGTGGTGAGTGAGCCGTGGGTGTGCCATGGTGCGGATGCATGAAGGTGAGAAAGGCTGAGTTTCAGCCATTGCTCGTTCTGAGTGGAGCGTCTATATTCACAGCCCCAAGTCGGCTCGCTCCGAGAAAGGCATGTGCTTGTGTGTGTGTGTGCGCGCGCATGTGTGCGCACGCATGTGTGTGCCGTGTGTGTGTGTGTGTTTGTGATCAAAAGTGTGCACCTGTGTGCGCATGAGCATGAGTCAAGGGTGAACATGGGTGCAATACATACCCATTAAAGAATGTATGCGCAGGAAATATCGCAACCCTGCCCATGAGTAGAACTGGGTGTGCCACACTTCAGGCGTATGTGTGATTTCTGGGTGCACACATTGTTGTGAGCAAGATTGCAAGCGTGTGTTTCCTGGAGCACAACAGTGAGTGTGGGCTGGCGAGGACATGTCTGACTATGAGTGTGCATATTGTGGGCATGGCAGTCGTCAGGTCTGGGGTAAGTCAGCAGGGGCTGGTGCCCCTCACAGATGCACACGGTGCATTTCGACAGACATAGCTTGAGCGCTAAATATGTACTTGCACTGTGTCGGGCACTAGGGGGACAGTGATGGATAAGGGTGTGGTGTCCTGGAGCCCACGTGAAGCCATTCACAGGCACTGACCGCACACTCTTCCTAACT
>NW_017731890.1:438224-446302 GCF_001890085.2 Hipposideros armiger
TCGTTGCTACTCTATAACTGTAATTTTGCTACTGTTATGAATCGTAATGTAAATATCTTTTTGTTTTCCGATGGTCTTAGGCGACCCCCGTGAAAGGGTCGTTTGACCCCCCAAAGGGGTCGCGACCCACAGGTTGAGAACCGCTGCTCTAGATAGAAGCCCAGCCCAGCTGACACCTTAATTTCAGCCTTAAGAGACTTGAGCAGAGACGCCAGCCAAGCCCGCCCCAACCTCTGAATGCTCAGGTCAAGGTGCCATTAGTAGGATTTTGCCAGCTCTGGGAGCATTCGGGGAGACTCTCGGGGGCCTTGGTAACTCACAGTGACACACGCATATCTGTTTTGGGCTCTGAGGGACACCTGCTCTAGTCTCCAGCTCAAAGCTGTCATGATCAGAGGGGACAAAAAGTGAGGTCTAGAGCAGGCTCAGACATACCCTGGGAAAGTCTGGCTGAGACCTGCTGGGGGGACTCTAGCAAGTGACTTACCTGCTCTGAGACTCAGTTTCCTCATCTGAACAATGGGACACCAGCCCTAGTACCACCCTCATCACAAGAAGTTTGATTGAATAAACTGCCAAAGCACTTCAGTGGATAGGAAGAGCTGTCCAGCAGCAGGAGAGATGGTGGCCTGTCCCCTGAGTAAACATTTAGTCTTAGGCCTGCTAGCTCACCTCAACCTACACCAGGTCACACATCGGGGAGGCCTGGGCTTCACCCTGGTCAGCTGCCCCTCTACAACCCCCCACATCCACTCAGTTCCATGGCTGTCATGCCACCTCCTAAAGGAGGTGGTCGTCTCAGTCCCCTGCTCCTCTCTAACCCCACTGCCACAGCCTGGGGTCCAGCGCCTGAGTGACCTGGGTGACCACACAGCCTCCTCTTTGCATTCCTGCCTCTAGCCTCACTCCCCTGCTCACAGCCCACCGAAGGCTCCTATTGTCCTGGAGGTAAAAATCTAAACTCTGCTCTGAAGATGAAGGATCATTTTCACTTTTGCCAAGACAACAAAAAATGTTTTCATTTTTAGTTCCCTGATATTAGAAAATTGGAGCTGCTTTGCGTATGTTTATCTCCCTATTCCCTTCTTATCCAGATAATTCTTACTCATCTTTAAATGTCTTCATTATATCAGTTTTTTTTTTAAGTACCACATGCATATGGTACAAAATTCAAAAGGTATAAAAAGGCAGACACGGGAAGGCCAGTTCCCCTCTAGCCACTGTCCCTAGCCATCCATTTGCTACTCCAAAGAAATGCCCTCCTACTAGCTTTTGGTGTGCGCAGCCAGATTAATTATAGGCAAATATTGGCAAATATGTATACATGTTTTTTCATACAGGTAACAGCACATCACACTTCATTTTTTTCCCCAGCTAACAATATAGCTTGGCAATTGTCTGTCTTGGTTTATAAAGAGCTGCTTCCGCTCATGTTAATGCCTGTGTTCCACTGGAGCAGCGTATCTAACCCCTCTCCTCCTGGTAGACTCAGGCTGTTCCCCATCTCTTGCTATCACAAACAACATGTCACTGAAATGTCATTTCACACACATGTGAGTTTATTTCTGGGAAAAGCTCCTTGAAATAAGGTTGTTGGGGCAAAGGCAAAGATATTGCCAAGTTGCTTTCCATGGAGGTTGCAAAACTTTGCATTACTCTCAGCATTTTACCGGCATTCCTGTTTCCCTATATACTCACTAAGCCAGTGATTTATCCAATTTCATAATTGTTATCTGATGGGTGAAAAATGGTACCACACTGTAATTTTACTATGCAGGTTTCTTATTTTGAGTGGGGTTGGTCATCTTGTCATAGTCTTCTCAAAAGACTCATGTTTTCCTTCTCTGGGAGTGTTTTTTTCATAAACTTCATCTATTTCTCTACTGAACTGTCAGCCCTTTATTATTTATTCTTAAGAGCTCTTTATATATGAAGGAAATTAGCCCTGGACCAATTTAAACAATTTAAATCACTTAAATAATTCTTTAAATGTTTGGTAGAATCCCTTTGTGAAATCATCTACATCTAGTGATTTTTTTTTCCTTAGGAGTAATTGTTTCTATTTCCTCTATGGTTATTGATCTGTTTAGATTTTAATACCTATACATACTGCTGGGTACACTTTTATAAGTTATATTTTCTTTAAAAATTATCCATTTCATCTAGTTCTCAAGTATATTCTTTTGATTTCTTCTGAGAGTGAGGTTATTTCCCTGATACCATTTCTTATTTTATGAATATGTGCTATTTCCACTTTTGTCTGGATTAGATACCTAATATCTTATCTATTTAACTTGGTTTTTTAAAAAATAACCTGTTAGTTTTAGTATTTTTCTGATTTCTAATTCATTAACATCCACTTTTATCTTTATAAATTTTCCTTATGATTTCCTCAGATTTATTTTATTGTCGTGTTTCTAACTTTTTGGATTGGATACCTAATTTATGAATTCTCGATCTTCATTATTTATTAATAAAAGTATTTAGCACTTTCCTCTGGGCTCTGCTTCAGTTAGTATTCCATAGTTCTGATATGGATTACTATTACTATCTCAGGTCTCTGGAGTTTTGCAAACTGTTTTGATTTCCTTTTCGATGCAAGAGATATTTAAGAGAGAGTGGTAAATTTTATCTTTTGTTGTCAATTTTGTTGTTGTATTGAATTGCGAACAGCAGCTGTTATCAGAAATAATGATAGAACTCGTTTATTTCTCCTTCTTCCCTTTTCCCTCTTCACGACTCAAATTTATTATGTTGTATTTCTTAATGTTTACCTTCATATCTATAATATAATTACATCGATTACTCTATTTTTCATATTTAAATTATATCTTTTGCCCCTGGCTATAAAAGTTAAGGAAATCAGTGTATTTACATTACTTTGTATGAGACTTTTATTCCCTGAATTCTTATATATTTTAAAACTGGGATGGTTTCTACAGAGCCCAGCTTGGGAAAAGCTGGTGTAGTCCAGCTGCCTTATCGTACAGATGAGGAAACTGAGGCTGAAACAGCAATGGCCCAGGTCACCCAGGCCTGTGCCAGGGACTAAGCCAGGACAAGAACCCACACGGCCTGCTGCGCTGGCAGGGGTTTGCCCCCCAGCTGGCTCTCGCCCTCTGTCTTCCTGCTCTCTTGAACAGAGGTGGGAGGGTAGCATGACGGCCTGTGCTGGGTTGGGGAGATCCGCTGATCCCCTGGAATCTCACCTGGAACTCGTAGAAAGTGACTGGCAGGAGAATTCTCTCCCCTCCCCAAAGGATTAGCAGCCATGGTTGGGAGGCCCCTGGTGGCACATCCTCTCCAGAGAGGGGGAAAGTGTGAGCTCATCCCTGCCGCCTGCCCGCCCGCTGCCTGCTGAGGTTCAGAACGGGTGGGGCGAGGGGCTCCACCTGTTCCCGATAATCTCTCTAATCCAGCCCCATAATTATTCTTTATTAACAGAGGTCGCTGCCTTCGTTACATGCTGAAAGGAGGGCGTCAGGAGTGAAGACACGGGGATCAAAACCTGGTCACATTTTCCAAAGGGGTTTATTTGCCACAACCAAAATAACCTCACCAGGAGACGGGCTGAGTTTTTGCCTCATCCCATCCCAGCGCCCAGCATGGGAGCTCTAGGGCCCCCGGGTCCCCCAGCCAGACCCAGCCACCCTTGCCAGACTCCCATGGCCCGTGGTCTTCATTCATTCAAACATGTCCTAAGGGCACAGTTTACACAAGGCCTTGTACTAGGCTTTACAGATACACAAGTAAATAACACATGGCCCTGCCCTCCCCAAGCTCAGCATCTGAAAGGGAAGAGGACAAGCACACCAATGATTACTATGTACTAAATGCCACACTGCGGGGGATAGGTGGCTGCAGGGGAGCAGAGGGGGGGCCCCAGGCCAGCCTCAGGAATGGGGGTCGTGAGAGAAGCCTTCTTAGAGGGAGAGACATTAGAACCCTGTCTGGCAGTATAGCTGCAAGTTCCCCAGGGGACAAGTGAAGGACGTTCTGAAAAAGGAATGACGACATGCTAGAACAAAGTGGAACTACGAGTCAGTGTGTCCTGGGCAAAGGGCTGAGATGGGAAGGGGTTTGATGACAGCTGGGGGGGTGAGCAGGGCCAAGCCACACAGGACCTGTGGGTACTAAGGGGTCACTGAAGATGTAGGCAGGGAGGTGACATGGTCATATTGTGTTTTTGGGGTACAGAGTGGAGAGTGGCTTGGGGGAAGCTGCGGGGTGCAGGGAATTGTTGGGGACACGTGTAAGAGTCCAGGTGAGCACTGGGGAGTTTGGAACCTGAGCAGTAACAACAGGGGTAGAGAGGAGACGCAGCACAGGGGCATCAGGCAATGGTGACACAATCCATATTGTCCATCAGGTCATATGGTCAGGCAAGAAACCAGGATGATCTCCAGGCCATCTGTGACCCTGATCACATCACCATCACTCTATGTCCAGCCTGCCACTAGATCTATGGGTAACTAGAGGAACTTGGACCCACTCCTCACCCAGAGGCCCCCACAACCCAGGGACATGAGGCACAGACCATGAAACCTAAGCTCGGGGCTCTCTGGCCTTCCAGCCCACCCACCTACACCATTCTTTCCCCCCTCTCACCTCCCTCTCTGCCATAAACAAGCCCTGTTCACTGCTTCCTCCATGTTCTCCCCAACCAGCCCATCCTGGCCCATTTCCTGTCCACACCCAGGTCCTACTAAAAAGCCTCACTCGGGCCGGCCGAGTGGCGCGATGGTTAAGAACTGACTTGGGATGTCAGAGGGCCCCGGTTCGGATCCCACATATGAGGACCAGTGACACTGCCCTCCACAGCTAAGATGCTGAACAACAGCTCAACCTGGAGCTGGGCTGCTGTGAGTTGCCGGTGACAGTGTAGGCTGCAGCCCCTGCTGCAGTGGGTTGCCATGGGTTACCGTATGTAGCCAGCAGCCAGCGTGAGTAGCCAGCAGCCGCAGTGAGCGGCCGTCCAGAAGCCAGGGACTGATCTGCCTCGCCCGGGAAGAGCACAATGATGGTGCCAACTTGGGCCAGTGAAGCAATGTCCTCCACAACTAGACTGAAGAACAAAAGGACAGCAACTTGTCTGTTCCCCTTCCCCCAATTCCCCAGCGCTGTTCCCATCCCCCCAATTCCCCAATAAAAATCTTAAAAAAAAAAGCCTCACTTGCAAGCCCCCATTGCCAGAAAGCTCAATTGCCTCCCACCAATGGCCCCATGTCTGCTCCCTCGGTCTCCTTCCCTCTCTGCAGGACTCTGTATCCTTCTGTCCCCTTCTGCCTCCCTGGGCAGCTGGGCTGCCCTCCGCATCCCCTCTCGCTGTGTGAGACTCAGCCTCAGCTTGTAGCCCCCCTCTTTGGTCTTTTCTACCTGTTCCTCTGTGTGTGTCCCTCTCCCCCTCTCATTTCTCACTCTGCACCTAATCCTCTTCCCAGAACTCATATACTTTGTGATCCCTTCATCTGAACTGACACTGGGCACAGAGCCTGCACCAGGCCCCAGGCTTGGCGCTGGGGGTCACAGAGATGGAAGTGAGAGTCCAGCTGGCCCCCTGGTCCTTCCCCACTGCTCACACTCCGGCAGACAAGGTGGGCAGCATGAGCCAGTGGAAGTGTTAGAAGGGGAGTCAGAGAGGTGGGAACAGCGCTCACTAGGCTGTTCAGAGAGGTGCCAACCACATCGGAGCCCCAACACTTCATTCCCACATCCAGCAAAAAGGCTGGCCCTGGGGACCAGGGTCAGTGATGAGGACAGCTGTCTCCCTGCCCTTTGGGAGCCCACAGCCTAGATGGGGAGGCGAGCAGAGACGCTGTGTGGCATGCACTGCAGCCGTCTGAATGGCCATCTCACCTGGGGGTTACAGGAGCCTGAATGCTATAGGAGGTGCTCTGCAATCAGCAGGCAGGGCTCCACCCGCCCAGCTGGCCTTGGCAAGCCCCTCCTTTCTCTGGTCCTCAGTTTCAGCATCTGTATAACGGGCATATCATAACACACTTGCTTTGAGATTCAAAAATGTAAAATATACAGTGTATGAGCCAATGCATATGTAAAAGTGGCTTAGCAAAGAGACTGCTGTAGAGTACATGCTCTGTAAATTGTCCTTGTTATAGTTTTGTATTGTTAGTATTCCATTTTGTCCGTGGAGCAGTAGCATGAGCAATGGGCTAGTCCTTAAGAGACCCATTTCTGGTCCCAGTCTTGCCACTACCTGGATCGGTAATCCTGGGTCACTCCCTTCTTCGCCCTGGCACTGTTTCCAGAACTGTGAAATGAGGAGATAAAAGGAAGCCTCCTTCCTGTCCTGACCCCTGCGATTCGGAGGGAAGGCAGCCCCCCACCCATGATCTTCTCTCTCCTCTTCCTCCGCTTCCTCCTCTCCCCCTCGCGCCTTTCGCTCTGGCCTCTTTGGCCTCCTGCCCTTCCTTCAACTCCCCAGCCACACTCTGATCTCCAAGCTTTTGCCTTTTCAGTTCCCTCTGGCCGGAATCTACTCCAGCCTCCCTCCCACATCCACGCGCTCCCTCTCTCACTCCATTCAGGCCTCTGTGCAAATGTCCTCTCCTCAGAGGGGCCTTTCCTGACCACCCTCATCTCTGACTTTCACCTTAACCTGCTTTATTTTTCTTTGTAGCGCTTATCAAAACCGGGGACGCTGTATACGATTTGTTCATTTGTTGACCTTCCATCCAAACTCACTAGAATGCCAACTCCACGAGACAGGATGGTGTGTTCGGTTCACAGCTGTACCCCTAGACCTTACACAGTGCCCTGCCACAGTCAATATACACACAAGTCGATAAATACACACAATACACACAGAGGACGAGGGTGCGCCTGAAGCTCTGGAGAGCAATGTAGGTGGAGGGGAGAAGAGAAGGTTCCAGAATCCCCTCGATGCCAGCTCCTGGCAGCCCACAGCTCTCTGGGACCCACTCGCTGAGACTTCTCACAGTCTGGAAAAGCGCAAAGCTCTCCTCCATCCCTGCCGGGCACAGGCCCCCTGCCCTTGGGATCATGGACCTGACACGACCACCCCAGCCCCAAAGCCCTCAGATGTTTCCAGGTCGAGGCAGGCAGCGGAGAAGGGGGTGGTAGCCTCTGGGCTCCATCCTTTGTCCCAGGCCCCAGCAGAATTTAATTCCAAGGTTCAAAGCGCCTTTGCCCCTTCCCAGATAAAAGGCCGCTCAGCCGGAGAGATGAGCTAGTTAATAAAGGACAGGAGGGGGGCTCTGGACGGGCAGGCCCACCACCGCTCTCTGCCCACACCCTCTGCCAGTGAATGCTCTCAGCC
Source organism: Hipposideros armiger (assembly GCF_001890085.2). NCBI lineage: Eukaryota > Metazoa > Chordata > Mammalia > Chiroptera > Hipposideridae > Hipposideros > Hipposideros armiger. The sequence goes on from NW_017731890.1 coordinate 445,522, forward strand.
CTGTGCCGGCCGTTCCGGCCCGCTGCCCCACAAGAAAAGCCCATTAATTTAACACTAATAGGATTTTCAATTTGTCACAATCCTTGGAGATCCTGGGGAGATGGGGAGGGGGAGGTTGGGATTCATAGCAAGTCTGTGTTAAAGGAAATCTTTGCAGACTGGCCTGGACCCTCGACAGTTCCCTGTCACTCAAGGGCCTCAGGCAAGCCACAGCCCCTGCTGTCCTCAGTTTCCTCAATGGAAAGAAAATCAATTAGAACTATTTCAAAAGGAGGCTGGCTGTGTGGATCAAATGAGGTTATGAAGGAATGACATCCCGCAAATGCTGCCTGGCCTGTAGTTGGCACCCTGTTAACTATTGCCCCTCCTGTCTCAGCCTCTCTCCAAAATCTGCCCCCAGGTAGCACTGGCTACCCAGGCTGGATATCTGCCCCCTTGCCCCAGAGCCGCTGTGTCTCCAGATCTGATGATTGTTTCAGCCAAACTCGGCTGGGCGGGGGTGGGGGTTGGGGGGTGTCTGGGAGCCCATGGCCTTTTCATCCTCAGTGGGATCAGCGTCCTGAATTCCTCCTTGTTCAAGGAGAGCTGAGGATTTGGAGCTTCCAAACACAGCAGCCCAATGGGAAGGCCCCAACCCGTGCCAACCAGCTGCGTCTCGGTTACAGCTAAGAACACAGCACACCAGCTGCCCGAGCCCTGTTCTCCAGGCGAATTCCTCCTGGATCAAGGGATGCCAGACAGTGGGGACCACGTCTGTGCCGGCCCCTGGCCATGGGCTCAG
>NW_017731890.1:449617-451639 GCF_001890085.2 Hipposideros armiger
TCATTGCCGGAGAAGACCCGTCGGCCTGAACGGCCCAGGCCCAGAGGCCAGGTTGGCTCAGGCAGGCCCCACATTTGGGCCAGCCACAGCACCATCCAGATGTGCTGCACACCCCACCGCAGCCTTCGTGTCCTGGTATGTAAAAGCAGGCATCTGCCTCTGAGACCGCTGCCCGTAGCAACCACACCAACCGCGCACACCAGGCTGAGTACCAGGAAATAGAGGCTGAGTGAAGAGCTGGATGGATGAAAATGTTATGCCTAAGTCATAATACTATTTTAACTGATTTTTTAAAATGTTACTGAAATGAGCAACTGTTTGGCTCAGGGGTCAGCAAACTTATCTGTAAAGGGATGAATAATAAATAGTTTAGACTGTGAGGGACGTACCATTTCTGTCACAACTACTCAATTGCTACTGTGGTCAGCCACAGACAAGACAGAAATGAACGGGCATAGCTATGTTCCAATAAAATTTTATTTACAAAACAGGTAGCGAGCCAGATTTGGCCAACTCCTCTGGTTGAACAAGCCAAATAATTGATTCTTCCTCATCACCCCTTCATCTGATGGGTCACCAGGTCCTATTGATTGTTCCTTCTAAATAGCATCCCCTCCTTCCCACACCATAGCCACTTCCCTAGTTCACACACCCCACACACAGACACGCCAACAGTTCCCCACCTTCAGCCTCTTGGCCTTCCAGTCCATCTCCTACCCAGGAGCAAGACAGATCTATCTAAACCACCAGCCTGACCATGGTTTTCCCTTTCCTGGCTCCCACTGTCCTGACCACACAGTCATTCGGTCTCTGAGTCTCTCTCTAGCCTCATCGCTCATTGCCCACCCCCACTCCCGCTCTCAGCTTTCGCCAGCCTGACTATCTTTCAGTTCTCCAAACACACCATGTTCAATCTTTCCCTATACGAAGAAAACTTTTCTCCCGCCTCTTCCCCTGGCCAAATCCTGTTCATCCTCCAGGTCTCAGGCCAGGTGTCACCTCCTCTGAGAAGCCTTCCTGAGGTGCTCCAGCTTACCCCTAACATAGAAGTGGTCACACTCTTGGCACAGACTACCATGTGTTTACTAAACCCATGTCCCTTTCTCCCTAGGCACACAGCTAGACTGTATTTCCCATTCTCTTTTGGAGTTAGGCTGGGCCATGTAACTGAGCTCTGGCCAATGGAAAGAAGGTCTGCCCTTGACCTTCCACATGATTCTGCTCTTTCTCCTTCTTCCAACTGAACAGAGAGGATGCTGAGGACCTACAGGAAGGCAGAGCCACAAGCCGAGGCCCCTGAGTCACTGCTTAGACGAGAACAACCGAAGACAGCCACCTAACCAGAAATCACATGTCGTATTAAGCTGTTGACATTTTAGGCTTGTTTGTTACAACAGTTAGCCTACCCTGATGAAACCCATGCTCAAATGTCATTTGTCTGCCTTCCCTGTTAGACTGTAAGATGCATGAGAGCAGGACCTTATCTCACCCAATACCATATTCCCAGAACTTAGCACCATGCCCTACATGTAGTAGGAACTCTAACTATTTGTTGCATGGATGACTAAATAAATGAATACAACCTTAGTGGATGGGGTAGGCTACTCTCATCATGGTGGGGACACTGGAACAACCCAAGCTCACCCCGGTCCAGGATAGGAGGCTTGGTTTAAAGCTCTGGCCTTTGCAGATTCCTCTCCAGGGAGCTGAGCTCAAGCAAAGCCAGAGCCAATGTCATCATACAATGTGGGAGCCAGGGGCAGAGTGCCCATTAGAGGCTGGAAGTGGCAGTAACAGGACGTGTCAGGAGGATGGGACACAGCGAGCACTGGACTAGGAGTCAGGAATCCCAGATTCTGGGGCCAGTTCTTCCCTCTGACTCACTGTGTGACCTTCGTAAAGAACGTCCTCTTTAGGAGCCTCAGTTTCCCCCTGCTGCAAAAAAATGGGAGGGTGGACTATAAGGCTTTCAAATGATTCCTAGTAGCAGAATCCCCTCATTTCTCCCTACCTCTCCCCCCC
>NW_017731890.1:453889-458269 GCF_001890085.2 Hipposideros armiger
AAAGCAAGACGTTACTAAAAAAGGGAATTCGCGTGTGTCTGTGTGTGTTGGGGGCACTGTGTAAGGGAGCTCTGTGCTATTGCTCAATTTTTCTGGAAACCTCAAACTGTTCTAAAATATAAAGTCTATAAATTTAAAAGGAAAGCCTTATATGGACAAATTATTATTACTACTATTTTATAGAGATTATATCACCCTCATGTTAAGGAGGGATATTATATTGACCCTCTTTTATTAAAGAGGACATTAAAGCTTCAGGGAGTTGTATGCCTCATTCAACGTTACACAGATGGCAAGGGACAGGGTCAAGCTTTGATTAGTGGACAGGTGGCCAGAAACCTCTCAGGGCCTGGTGCCCAGAACCTACCAGTATTTGGAACAGACACACAGACATTTGCGTTCCTGCCCAGCTACCTCCCACCCACATCCCTGCATCATGGTCCTTTCTAGTGGCTCAGAGCAGGGACCTGCAGCCCCCCACATTGAGCCTGTTATGTGTGCAGTCACCACTGGGCTCTTCCTGTTCACCATTCCTCACCTTCTATGAGCAGAAAACCCAGAAGGTGTCTGTGAAAGTCTATGTCTGTCAGGCTGGTTCAGTACTAACAGGTGAGTTGATGTGCAGAACAGAAAGGTAGCTTAGGGTGGAGATTTGACCTTCACCTCAATTGCCATGGTACCAAATAGTCTAGAAATACAGGGTGTGGGTATAAGCTTATGCTGCCATCATCACATCTTCCAGCACAGGAAGCCCATGTTGAATGAAACTTCCAATGGCATCAGGTTCAACCATCATCTCCCATTATGACCAGGACCAATGGGGCCCCAGTTCATGGGGAGGTGACATCTGCCATGCGAACTGCCAAGATCACACTTGGATGGGAACGAGGAGTGGAGCGGAAGGCAGTTGTCCTGAGTGCTGGCTGTGAAGCTAACCTCGGACAAGTGGAAAATGCCTAGGACAGCTGGCAAACTCCACAAGCTGCTGACCTGGGGCCCTGCTATGGACTGAATATTTGTGTTCCCGCCCCCACCCCATCCCCTCCAGAATTCATATGTTGAAGCCTAATCCCAATGTAATGGTATTTGGAGGTGAGGCCTTTGGGAGATAATTATGTCATGAGGGTGGAACCCTCACAAGTGGGGTTAGTGCCCTTATAAGAAGAGACACAGAGAGGTGATCTCTCTCTCCATCACATGAAGAAAGAGCAAGACGACCATCTGCAAATCAGAAAGTGGGCCCTCACCAGAACTCAACCATGATCTTGGCCTTCTCATCCCCCAGAACTGTAAGAAATAAATTTCTGTTGTTTATTTAATATATAATTATATTTCTGTTAGCACCCAGTCTGATATTTTTGTTATAGCAGCCTGAATTGACCAAGACAGGCCCTGTGATTCTTGCCAAAGGTCTGAGAGCCATCGGGGAGGGAGAAAAGATGTCTACCTGATGCCTGGTCAGAGACCCACAGGGCAGCCTGGAAGCAGGAAAAACCATGACCACAAACCCTTGGGCTGGCGCAGGAAGAGCCGTCTGGCTGGGAAGAAAAAAAACAGGGAAGATGTTGAGAACATAATAAAAGACTTTTCTTTGGCTATAAGAAAATTTTCACTCTGAATAACTGGCTTGAGCTTCTGAGCCATTTACAAAGGTCTTTCTTACACATAATCTTGTTTAAACTTTCAATAGCCCTGGAAGTTGGGTGTATTTGTCCCCATTTGACAGATGAGGCAACCAAGGCTCAGAGAAGTAAAAATGCCTTGGGCTCATAGTCACACAGGAACTAATGACCAGAATTCCTCCTCAAATCTCCTGACCCCACACCTCTATCTCACACTGCCCGAAACATAGAAACTGTACAGGAAACCTTGGCAGAGTTTCACCTAAAGGAATGTTGTCCTTCAGCCCCACTCCCTCAGGAGCCCAGCAAAGGGCTGTCTTTTCCCAACATGACCCTGATGGGTGAGGAAGGGCAGCTCCATCCACCCTTCACGGTCGGTTACCCGCAACAGAATAGCCTGGGCAAGCCTGGGGCGGGGCCACTGAGAATGGCCCCAGGCCAGAAGGAAGGAGGCCACATCTTCTTCACTGCCTGGAGGCCCTAAGGCCAATGGACGTGGCCTTCGAAGGAGAAGACTGAATGGGGTCAAGGCAGTAGTTTATAGTCCCAGCTCTGCCACTGGCTGGCTCCATGATAAGGGTCAAGAGCCTTAAAATGTAGATACTTTTGACCCAATCATTCCATTTCTGGATGGTGGATTCGGTAGTTTGGTTTTGGAATATCAACTCATAAATCACTTTCTAGTAATTGAAATTTACATCTATAAAGATTTTTAAATAACATGAAAACTTATATGCTCATGTTAAGTATTATATGGAATACATAATTGTCCACTAAGTATAACCCCAACTATGTAAAATCAAATGTGTAGAAAACAAGACCAGATAGAGACAGACCATGGAGCTAGCACCGATGGGTATGGTCATGACACAAATAGAAAAGAAAATGACTTCTGTCTACATGTCTGCATTTCCAACTTGTCTGCCTTATCACTTGTATAAAGGAAAATATATAATCAACTTTCTTTTTAAAACAAAATATGATGGGTCAGAAGACTCGATATCATGAAGATGTCAATTCTCCTTAAATGGGTGTGGAAATTCAAAGAAATCACCATAAAAGTCTCATCCGGTTATTTGTGTGTATGTATACATGAAAGGTGACAAGCTGATACTAAAATTTGTTTGGAAATGCAAAGAACAGAGAATAGCCAAGTCAAATGTGAAGACTTACACGACTTGCTATAGACTGAATGAATGTCTGTGTCCCCCCACATATGTTGAAATCCTAACCCCCAATGTGATGGTATTGTAGGTGGCACCTTTGGGAGGAGATGAGGTCATGAGAGTGGAGACTTTATGATTGGGGTTATTGCCTTTATAAAGGAGACTCCAGAGAGCACCCTCATCCTTTCCACCATGTGAGGACACAGTGAAAAGACAGGCATCGTGAAGCAGGAAGCAGGCCCTCAACAGACACCAAATCTGCCAGCACCTTGATCTTGGACGTTTCAGCTTCCATAATTGTGAGAAATAAATGTCTGTTTTATAAGCCATCCCAGTTTATAGTATTTTTGTTAAAGTTGCCTAAAAGAACTAAGACACTACCATGTACCACAACTGTTGTAAAGCTATAGCAATTAAGACAAGGTGGTATTGGTGCCAGGATAGATAGACCAATAGAATAGACTAGAGGCTCCAGGANCCCCCAGGCCAAGTCTGGCTCTGGGCAGCTGCTTCCTTCGCAAAGAGCCCTCGTTACCAGACTGGACAGGCTGGGGGGTGGGGGTGCTTCAGCCAGCTCTGCCTGTGGTCCCTGGTTTTTTTGCCTCCATCCAGGCCCCAACCATAATTTACAACATCTCGATTCCTCGGCATCACGTGGTCCCGAGTCAGACAGAGGTGGAAGGAGACAGCAGGGAAACAAAATTGAGGGTGGTTTCAGTTACTGGATATTTCAGTTGCCACAGACCTACTCAGGTGCAGAGAGAATCATATATCTTGTGAATAAAAGAATTAGAAGAAGCAAATTAGTGTTCCCTGTCAATTTAGTGGGCACAAGAGGACGCTTGACGGGGATCCCCAGCATGGAATGCTAGTGAGCCTTCACTGAACCAGCATCAATGAGCCCAAAGATGCTGGAATAAAAGTCTGTGGGTTCTCAGGCCCCGAATGCTGGGTGGGTGCCAGGGATAAGATTCTAGAAGGAAACTGTCCGGGTGCGATCATGTAGACTAGAGGACACTGAGAAACAGGCAGCCTGCCTGAGATAAGAAAGGTGCAACAGACGAGCAAAGCGGGGGAAGGACCCTTCACCCACGGACCCAGTTGGTCCCACAGACTTTTCAGAACACGTTTGCTTGGACCTGAGTCACATCCTGTGCTCAAGCATCGAGTGTCCAGCTCTGTCCACAAGCAGAAAGTGGGGCCCCAGGGAGTTAGTGGCAGCATATGCCCGGCAGGAAAGGGACCATGTCACCATATCCAAGAGTCCTCCAAGGCAGCTTTTAGTTTGCCCACCACCCCTCTGCTGGGGCTCCCTCAATTGCCAGCTCTCACATGAAGAATAGTCCTCAGGGCTCCCCCCAGCTCCCAGCGGCCCTCCAGTCTGCCTTGTGCGTCTAGATGAGTGGCTCACTCTCTCTATGCTTTTTGTTTGCTGGGTGAAAGATGTGAAGGGGGAGAGGTAAGAAGGGTTCTCTCGCCCTATAGAGGGTGAATGCCCTTTAGAAAAGAGCTTGGTGAGCCATATTCAAGATTAAAGAGGACAGGGCCGGCCGAGTGGTGCGATGGTTAAGAGCTGGCTTGGGATGCCAGAG
>NW_017731890.1:467862-468764 GCF_001890085.2 Hipposideros armiger
TCCATAAACGCTGCTGGAACAACTGTATATCCACATGCAACAACAACAGAAAAAGAATCTAGACATAGACCTTACACTTTCAAAAAAATTACCTCAAAATGGATCATGGACCTAAATGTAAAATGCAAAACTAAAATGCTTCTAGAAGATAACATAGAAGAAAATCGAGGTGATCTTGGGTTTGACAATGAGTTTCTAGATACAAAACAAAAAGCCTAATACTTGAATGAAAAACTTAATAAGTTGGACTTCTTTAAAATTAAAAACTTCTGCTCTGTGAAAGATGCTGTTAAGAGAATAAAAAGACAAGCCACAGACAGGAAGAAAATATTTGCAAACACATATCTGATACAGGACTTATATCCAAAACATACAAAGAGCTCTTCAAACTCAATAAAAAGAAAACAAAAAATCCAATTTAAAATATGGGCAAAAGATCCGAGCAGACTCCTCACCAAAGAAGATATACAGATGGTAAATATGCATATGAAAAGATGTTCAACATTATATATATATATATCATTAAGGAATTGCAAATTAAAACAAGTTACCACTACACACCTATTAGAACATCTAAAATCCAAAAAACTGACTCCACCAAATTCTGGTAAGAATGTGGAGCCACAGGAACTCTCCTTCTTTGCTGGTGGGAATGTAAAGTGGTGCAGCAACTTTGGAAGTTAATGTGGCAGTTTCTTACAAAGCTAAACATAGCCTATCGTAGGATCCAGGAATCATGCTCGTAGGTATTTCCCCAAAAGAGTTGTAAACTTTTTACCACACAAAAAAACTGCACACAGACGTATATAACGGCTTTATTCATAATCGCCAAAAACTGGAAGCAACCAAGAAGTCCTTCAAAAGATGAAGGGATAAACAAACTGTGGTCCATCCATATAATG
>NW_017731890.1:472164-488336 GCF_001890085.2 Hipposideros armiger
TCAACAGACACCAAATCTGCCAGCACCTTGATCTTGGACGTTTCAGCTTCCATAATTGTGAGAAATAAATGTCTGTTTTATAAGCCATCCCAGTTTATAGTATTTTTGTTAAAGTTGCCTAAAAGAACTAAGACACTACCATGTACCACAACTGTTGTAAAGCTATAGCAATTAAGACAAGGTGGTATTGGTGCCAGGATAGATAGACCAATAGAATAGACTAGAGGCTCCAGGAACAGGCCCACACATGTGGTACTTGACGTAGGACAAAGGTGACCCTGCAGTGTAATGGGGAAAGGAAGATCTTTTCAATACATGGATCATCTGCAACGCCATATAAGGGAAAAAATCTTGACACACATGCACAAAATTATTCCAGATAAAGTATAGACCTAAATGTGAACGATAAAATGACAAAAAACTTCTAAATATAAGAGAATATCTTCATGACCTTCAGGCTGGCAAAAATTTCTTAAAATAGGACACAGCAACCACTAACCATAAAGGAAAATAATTGATAAATCTGGGTACATTAGCATTAAGAACTTCTGTTCATCGAAAGATACCATTAAGAGAGTGGAAAGATAAGCTAAAGACTGGGAAAAAATATTTGCAGTACATGTACCTGACAAAGAACTTATATCCATGGCATATAAATAACTCTACAAATCAAAAAGAAAAGGACAACAACCCAATATTACAATGGGCAGAAGAAATGGACCAATCCTTTACTACAGAGGCTATCCAGGGGCCACATTAAAATCACAATGGGGTACAGTTTCAAGCCCATATGAATAGTTAAAATGAAAAGACTGACAATAGCATGTTGGTAAGGTTGCAGAGCAACTGCAACTCTCATTCAGTGCTGGTAGAGTGTAAAAGCGTACGACCACTTTGTTAAACTGTTTGACAAACACATACATACCCCATGACCCAGTAATCCCATCCGTATAAACCCAACAGAAATGAGTGGCCATGTGTCCCCCAAAAGCATATACAACAATGTTCTTAGCAGCATTAATAGCCCCAAACTGGAAACAACTCACATGCCATCAACAGTAGATGAGTAAATAACCTGTGGTATAGTCATATAATGAATTTTACTCGTCAATGAGAAGGAGCAAGCTACAAATGCATAAAGCAATATGGATGACTCTCGTAGACAGGAAGGGACACAGGTGGACTCATGGGGTTGCAAGTGATATCCTTGACCTGGATGTTTGGTGTTCAGGAGAGAACACTCACTCTCACCTGGTCTTCCTCCACTTACTCCTCCCCACCCCTGGGCCATCACCCTCTTCCTGGCCAACCTCTCTTTCTGGAAGATTCCAACCCCTGCCTCCAGCTGAAGGCCACCTCAAACACTCCTGAGACCCTCAACACTGCTTTCTCCTTGTTCCCCTTCCACTTCACCTTGCCCCTCCACCCTTCTCCCTCCTCCTGCCCCTCCCTGTTGCCCGAATTTCCCAGCCCAGCATGGCCCCACTGCTCTCCATCTCTGACACTATCCTCTCTTGCAAGACTCCCTCCCAATAGTCTCGTGGCCCCACTTTGCCTCCCGCCCTCCCACCCACTGTCCCCAGTGCAGATGGGGAGAGGCATTTCCTTTCTTCCAGTCCCTTAAACACTGCAGCCCATCTTCTTGGCTCACCCTCCTCCGCCCGTCCCCATCATACAACTCTTCCCCTCCTTTAGATTCAGCTTAAATATAATTTCATCAGAAAAGCTTTCTCTGCTCCCATTATACCCACTCAGAGCCACCTGCCTTCTCCCCCAGTGTCACTCAGAGCATTTGATGTTCATGCATCTTCCCACTAATCTCCGTGAGGACAAGGGTGATGACATGCCTACTCTCTGACACACAGTAGGTACTCAATAAGGCTTTTAGAATAGTCAAATGAGTGAATGAACAAATTCCATGGATATGTCCAGGGCTATCTCTGCCTCTTCTATCATGTAAACCTCATGAAGCCTTCCCTTTGCCAAACAACATTCTAGGAAGCATAGTTGTTTTTTTTGGCTCATCTATTGACTGGGTCCATTCCACTCTTCCAAAATGAGGTATTTCAGAACAAAATCTACCAGACTTGTCATGGCCTTGAATTGACCTTCATTACTCAGGACCATGTTGATTACAAGGGACATAAACAAACGTTACAAAGGAAAGATTATTGACTCACACACATGAGTCTGCTTTAGCTTTGGCTTCAGGCAAGGCTGGCTGCATCGCATCAAGCCATTACACCAGACTTCGGTCTCCCTCCTTCCCCCTCCGGACCAGGCTATTCCTCAGGTGGACAGTCTCTCTCCTCGAGGAGACATGATGGCCACCAGCAGCTCTAGCTGTTCTCCCACCTTCTCGTCAATCCCAGCAGAAAGAGAGCTTCTCTTTCCCAGTGGTTCCAACAAAAGTCCCAGAACTTGGTTTCATTGGCCGAGCTCGGGTCTCATGTCGATTCCTGAACCAATCTCTGTGACCCAAGGATGGAACACGAGGCCTAGTCACGTGCCCACTTCTTGGGGATGTAGCAACAACATGTTGGCTCAGACGGTGAGAGCCCCTAGTATGAATGATAAGAACAGCAGCCACAATGTATTCCAGCCTTTGAATGTTCTAGTCCTTTCACTCAGTCCTACATCTGTGGTCCCATTTCCTCTTCACAAGAATTCTGCAAAGGCAGGATTATAATCACCATCCTAAAAACAAAGAAATGGAGGTCTAGGTGGGGAAGTGATTTTCCCAAGGTCAATGACAGAAGCAGGATAAGAACCTAACTCTAAGTCCACAGCTTTGGTCAAGCCAGCTTCCCCCTGCCTCCCTAGTCCCTCCACTCTCCCAACCCCTGCCCCAGCCCACTAGTGGCCTGGGACTCAGAATACCCCAGTCACCAGGAGAGCCCCACAGGGGACTCTGCCCAGGTGTCCAGCATGTCTCCATTCAAATGAGCAGGTGGACACTGACAGGCACAGAGCCACCGTGGCTCTGCCTTGACCCTTCACCATTCTAGGGCTCCTGCCCCTCACCTGTCCCAGGGCCAGCTGCCAAGGTTGGGGGAGGGGTGCAATGAGCCCAGTCTGGGCAGCTGAGGAGCTCCCCATTTTCCCCAGTCTGAACGGGCCAGCCTCCTTGGAAGGGCAGTTCCTCACTGCCCTGGGCAGTGGGCTGTTTGTCAGCACTCCCACAGAAGAGTGGAGAAGAGAAGGCTAGGGATGAGGTTCGTGTCTTCACCAATCCTTGGTCAAGCTAAGATATTCCCTATGCCCCTGCTGACACCCTTCCTTGATTCAAGTCCCAGAAATGAGGTTCTAGCTCCAACTACACATGTAATAATAGTAATAATAATAACAACAGCAGCTTTCTCTTAGACTGCATCAGCTCCATGCCAGGCGCTGTTTTAAGCTGTTAACATATGATAATTCAGTTAATCCTCTTGATAAATCTATGAGGTACACATGGTTATATACCCATTTTATACAGAAGGAAATTCAGACATACAAGTGAAAACGATAAAGTCACTCTTACTTCCCTGCTGGTGACCACTGGCAGGTCAGCATCTGACCACTGAGACGCCTGTGTGACACCACCTGGCACACGGGGCCTCTGCTGACCTCAGTGTGTTTCGCTGCATTTTCACCTTTAATTGTCTGCTGCCCTCATGTTCCATTTTGCAATCAATCCCCAAATCTTTTAGAAATAGGTGTGGTAAAACCCTAAATGATTTCTGAAACTAATTTCTTCAAATCATTTGTACACTTATTTCGTCCAACAAATAGCCTTGATAGCAAGGCTTGTAGTGATGGTGTAGGGAGCAGACCTGAGAGGCCCAATGCACCCAGCACCCATGGGCCCAGTAAGGAAGTTAGAGTGTATCCCATGGCAATGGGAAGGCAACGAAAAACGCCAGGTAGGTTAGCAGTTAAGAGCATGGAGCCAGATGGCCCTGGTTCGAACCCCGGCTCTACCACTCACCAGCTGCAGGAACTTCGGTGAGCTACTTACCCTCTCTGGTCCTCAATTTCCTCATCTGTAAAGTGGGGCTGAAATAGCACCAGCCTCAAAGGGTAGTGGTGAGGACATGGGAAGCGTTAGAGCAGGGCCTAACACACAGTATGTGCCCAGTGAGTGCTCCAAGTTCACACAGGTAGTAGAAGCCACTCAACATCCATGTACAATAGCCTCCTGAGGCCAGGGCCTGTGCTGGGTTCTGGTGCACCTTGCTGCAGGAGACCCCATCCTGGAGACGTTCACCCAGGTGGGACTCAGGATGAGGACCCAGGCCCCTGAGCCCTTGCTGAAGCTGGGGCCACCGGTCCAGCTGGGCCCGGCAGTGGAGGAAGCTGTGGTCTGATCTCAAGTGCTTTTGGTGTTCCAATCACTCTCTCCAATTACCCATCTCTGCACCTTCATGGGGTTCTAATTACTCTCTAACCAAGCTCAGCACCCTGGGGTCCAGCTCTCATATCCACCATACGGCAAACCTCGACAAGCACCTTCTCTGTGCCAGGCACCCAGGGGAGAGGCCAAGGTGCCAGCCACGTGAGAAAATCCTCTGGCCTCCCTATCTCCCCTGGCTTCTTCCCAAAACCAATAGAAGCTAGAAAATGTGTGAGACTACCAGATCAAGCGCTTGGCCCTTTGTGAATATTCATCTATTTGCTGAGAGGAATACCTCACTGGACAAGTGCAAAGAACTGACTGCATCACTCAGAGGAAAATAAGCTCCAAATATGCTAGGGTCACAGGATAATTCAGTGTGCCCCAGCACTGTTTCGTCGGTGGCCTCTCACCATCCTGGCCTTGCGCTCTGATGGGACAGATTCTGAAATGGGATCCAGGCATCTGGGGCTAATTCCATTTGAGACTTTGGTCCTCCATGTCCCCGATAGTAGGAAAAGAGGTTTGGATTAGGGGTTTGTGAGCTCTTTCAGCCACTCGACCTCTATTCAAGGCACATTCACTGGTGCCTTACTCTGTGCCAGGCCCTGGGCTCAAGGATCCTGTAATGCTAGAGAGAATCCTCTAGAATTGTGTGCTGTGGGCATGCAGAGCAGTCACTTGATCAATCCTGGAGGACTTCCTGGAGTAGGTGATGCCTGGGCTCACAGGATGAGTAGGAGTTGGGTGGGTAAAAGATTAAAGATTCCAACTGACCAGTCACAGTTGGACTAGTGAAATTTAGAGAAATTGCCATTGCAACTCCATGGAGGAGGGACTAGAGGGGATGCCTGGAGTTCAGAGAACAGTTAGGGGCAGGTAGTGGGATCCAGGTGGCCTGTGGACATCCCAGGTGGAACTCATTACAGAATGTTCTGGGCTGGGGGCTGGGGACTCCTCAAGCTGATGCTGGGGGCTGAGGCCATGGAAGCAGACAAGACTGTCAAGAAAGCACGTGCAGAGAGGAGTAGCCAGCAGAGGAGTGAGGTGGGAGAACCCAGTATCCCCCAGCGAAGAACAGGAGAAACAGTGCAGCCAGGGACAGCCCACTGTGCTCCCTACTCAGAAGGACAAGAACCTCGAGGATCTGTTCCCCTTGCATCCCCCCTCCCCACTCAGCAAAGTGGACACATGGCAGGTGCTCAACAAATGCTTGGGTTTTTGAAAAGCCTTTAAATCAGCTGTTCTCAACCTGTGGGTCGCGACCCCTTTGGGGGTCAAACGACCCTTTCACAGGGGTCGCCTAAGACCATCGGAAAACAAGAAGATATTTACATGACGATTCATAACAGTAGCAAAATTACAGTTATAGAGCAGCAACGAAAATAATTTTATGGTTGGGGGTCACTACAACATGAGGAACTGTATTAAGGGGTCGTGGTATTAGGAAGGTTGAGAACCGCTGCTTTAAATTAAGAGATTAAGGAACCCAGGAGAGGTGGGGGAAGTAAAGCCCAGGAGGAGAGTGCACTGCCAGAAGAAGAGGGTAACCTCCAGAATCAACACTGCCCAGAGGTCACGGCCATTGGGTTTTGCCCCAGGAAGGTCTTTGGTAAGCTTAGTGGGTCTGGGGGATGGGGAAAACAGACCGCAGTGGGTAAAGAGTGAAGACATGGGACCAGCAAGCACAGAAAAGTCTCTCTGGACCTTTTGATGGGAAATAGATGAGGAAGAGGGAGAAGTGGGGAGTTACAGGGGGGTGAAGGAGGGGGTGCGGAGGAGAGGGAGAAGGAGAACAGTAGCTGGAGGGGATGTGGAGCCAAGGGTTTAAATTCCAAATTGGTGACTTTCTGAGTGACCTCAGAAGAGCCAAGTCACCTCTCGGAGCCTCAGTTTCCTCAACTGTAAGATGAAGGGAAGTAGCCCCAGCTTAAAAGTTATTGGGAGCATTGAGTGAATTAACCACGCAAAGCATCTAGCACAGTGCCCAGCATGCCACAGGTCCCCAGAGAGTGTGTCTTTGTCATCCTCTCACCTGAGCCCCCCACCAGCTCAGGAGTGGCAGGGCACTCTCATTATCAAATCATTTTTATACGTGAAAACATTGAGTCTCAGAGAGACAGTGGCTTGTCAGTCCCTGCTTCCTCAGACCCAACCCCCCACCCCCGCCCCAAACACACAGAACACACGCCAGTTCTTCACTGGTGTGGAAAAATAAATATCTGGCATAGGGTCTGGCACAAGAAACATCTGTTGATTGAATGAATGGGAGTGACAGATAGAAACCAGAGGAGGCCTGCCCTGGCTTGGTGGCAACAGTGCTACAGGATAAAAAGAGGGACCCGAGAAGGTAGCCAATCAGAGCCAGGCATTTGGGTCTTGAGGACCCATCAAAGCCAGGCATAGGAACCATCTAGTCCAAGGAGTCTCAGATTGGGGTATCCCTCAGGCTTGCCTGGAGAGCCTGTTCAGATTCCTGGATCCCACCCCAGACCTATTGAATCAAAATATCAAGGGATAGAGTCTGGGATCTGCACTTTTCACCTGGCGCCCAGGTGATGCCTACTGATGCAGGTGGCCTGTTGGCCATGTTTTGAGATGGGTAGGCCATCCCCTTATTTTATAGCAGAGAGGGCCCAGGTCCAAGGAAGGGAAGACCTAAGAATGCGACCACACGGCAAAGCCATACAGGGGCTCGCTGATAACCTGGGTGTCTGGGCTCCAGGCCGCTGTCCCTTCTGGAGTCTGCAGGTAGCCTAAGGGTACAAAGCAGGGAAAAGAACAACAGAGGGGAAGAAGGAAGGTTCAGGATAATAGGTCACATCTAAGGCAAGGAAGTTTCAAGAAGTAAAGCCGATCGCCCAAGACTCCACAGCTGCTCTGTGTCAGGACACGAACGCAGATCTGTGAGATGCTACAGTCAACTCCCTAACCAGCTGGGCACACTGCCTCCCAAAGAAGCAAGAAGAGGAAGAAGAGGTGAGAAGCGGGCAGCAGCAGAGGGTCTTGCAGATGCCCCAGGAGAGGGAGCAGTTGCCCTCTGTGCCCGCCCAAGTGGCTAAGCCAGGCTGGCGGCTGTGGGCAGGGAGCGCCTGCCCGTCCTGGTGCCCTGTGGTTGCCATGCCGACCCCCAGGCTATGTTTGCGGATGTTGTATTTGATTTCACACGTTTGGAACTCCAATTACGTCATTTCGCAACACAGGGTTGCCATGACAGCCGGCCCCACGTTCCCTGGGCGGCTCACACCTTGGGGGAGGGGGAGGGGCCCGCTGGCACCCCCACCAAACCTCAACCCAGAAGCCCCTTGAGTGGGGAGGCCAGAAATGTGGATTTGGGACGCCCCTTAGGAATCAGTTAACATCTATATTTCATGATGGGGAAACCAAGATCTGAGTGGTCAGCATGCACCTCCTGACCCCCAGCCAGCCAGCGTACTCCGCACACGCCTTTTGATGGAGTCTTTGCACACCTGGCTGCTCGCGGACTGAGGGCCTGGCAGCTGGCACCCAGCAACCCGCCTGGCCGTCAGCCCTGACCCAGCTCTCTGGGGCTTCAAAGCCCCTGGTCAATATGCTACGTTTACAGACTCATGCACACATGAGCAAGCGGGGAGGTGGGGCACAGTGGCTCAGAACACCAGCTTGGATGTCAGACCTGGGCTCCAATACTGGCTTCCCACTAACCAAGCACGAGCTCCGGACAAGTGGGACCACCTTGCTGAGCTTCCATTACTACATCTGAAAATGATCCCAGAGATACTTACCCCTTCAGGCTGCTAGGAAGAGTAACTGCAGTAGTGCATGCAGAGCTCCTATTACTGAGTAGATGCCATAAATAGTGTTGGTCGGAGTTTCTTTTTTCTTTTTCTGTTTTTCTCTTTTTGGTCATTGCCCTGTAACTGTAGCTAAGTTCTGGACTCAGCTCTGCCACCAATCTGCTCTGCGACTTTAGGCAACAGACTGTCCCTCTCTAGTCCTCTAAACTAGTAATTCACTGATCTTTCCCCAGTGCTCACTTTCTCACCATTAAACTCCATCCCCTAGCCCTCAATTCCAACTACTTAGCCTCTTATCTGCTGGCTTCCATCTATTGGCTAAAGTCAAATAGAAAGATTGCTGGGCTTGGTTTAAAACCGCAGCGATCCTAGGTCCCTCTCTTGCTAGCTATGAGAAGACAGCCAATTCATCCGTGGCAGGAGTCTCCGTCTTTCTTATCTGTAATCTGGGACTCGTGATCTTTCCCCTCCTCTATGCCGCAGGGTCCTTGAGAAGATGCAACACCACTCAAAAGGGCACAGGACTTTTTTTGTCATCAAGGCACTATCACAGCCATCCTTGCAAAGGATCTGTCCTCTGAGAGAAAACGATGTAAATTCCCATGTTTTTAGATGAGGAAAAAGAAAGCCAAAAAGGTGACAGGAATTACCCTAGCTCTTAAAACAAAAACAAACAAACAAAAAAACCCTCAAAATATGTGAGTTGTTACTGCAGAGGAAGGTCGCACCCTTGGTGCAGATGGTACAGCCCTGGGCTTCCTGGGATGACCAGGGAGGCTCGCCTACCGCCCCAATGCCACCCAGCTCTCCACCAGGCCTCCATAGCCCTGGACGCTTCCCCAGACCTGGAGCCAGGACCAACATGAGATGTTTCCCTTCGTTGCTACCTCCAACTTGTGTGTACTCGAGTTTGCTGGGAAAATCAAACACCACCACATGTAAGGGAGACATGCTCTGGGCATGTGCCCATTCAGCCCAGTCCAACCCACCACGTCTTTCTGGGGCCCAGCCTTTGGCCAGAAGCAAAGCACAAGCTTGGGTTCGACTGGCCTGGGTTCAAACCCTCACTCCCCCAATGCTGTGCTGTATGACCCCAGCCCTTTGACCTCTGAGCTGCAACCTCCTCATCTACAGAATTGGAATGATAATGCACATTTCAGAGTCATCAGGAGGATGAAAGCACATGGCATGTGTAAGGGGAGCTGGCACAAAGTTGCTCACTAAATGTCCTCCCCTGTCTTTCTTCCAGGCAGCTGGCCCCAGAGTGGAGGCTGGGAAACAGGAGAACCAAGGCCATGGTCTCTACAACCAAAAGGCTTTTTTTTTTCTTTTTTTTTTTTTTTAGCAGCTCACAAATGAGGAAGGACTCATCCTCATGAGAGAATTGAAGACAAGACAGGGTCCAATCAAATGCTGAAATAGTGCGTCCAAATGAGTTTCGAAAGATTGTGAGCTCAGAGGTCAATGTCACTGTGGGCTGGAGAAGTCAGGAAGGCCTTCCTGGAGGAAGAGGAGGGAAGCTGAAGGATTGCCTGAAGACAGAAATGCAAGCACATGATCACAGTGCAACATGGGGTGCCTAGTAATAGATGTAGATGGCAAAGGAGTGGTATGGAGGCCAGAAGAGACATGTAGTGATGGCGTCACCGAGGGAGACTCGAGAGCAGCATTTTGAAGGATGAATGGGCTGTGGGAAGGAGAGAGGGCAGAGATGTCATTGAGAGCGGGTATGAAACAGCGCAGAGAACTTAAGGAATTACCGAACCAAAAAGAGGGAGGTGTGGGCCGGAAAGGCAGATGGGACAAAGCAGGGAGGGCCTTGAAGGCCAAGCTTAGCATGTCACATAGGCAATTGGGAGCCCTGGAGGGTTCTGTAGGAGGAATTGACATGAACACATTGAAGGTTTATAAAAAAAAACACTCTGATTAAGAGGGCTCTGGGCTGTGGATGCTGAAAGCAAAACTGAAGGCAGATACATCAAAGAGAAGGTTCTGGGGTGGTCCCGCTGAGAATCAAAAGCTATGAAGGTGACAAGGAATGGATTTGAGACAATTTAGGAAGTAAAATTGTAGGTCTTGTTTTTAAATTGTGGTAAAATATATATAACAGCAAATTTATGTTTTAACCATTTTAAGTGTACAGTTTTGTGGCATTAAATATACACTAGTACCTTGGTTTGCGAGCATAATTCGTTCCGGAAAACAAGCTACTCATATTTTGCAAGACATTGCTCATTTACCATGTTAAAATATATTAGAAATGTTTGCTCATTTTGCGGAACACTTGCAAACCAAGTTACTCGCAATCCAAGGTTTTACTGTATTCATATTGTTGTGCAACCATCACCACCATCCATCTCCAGAACTTTTTCATTTTCCACAACTGAAACTCTGTCCCCATGAAATGCTAACTTCCTGTTCCCTTTCCCCAGCCTCCGGCAACCACCATTCTATTGGGTTATGGGAAAAGTCATGATGTATTTTTTCTGTTTTTCGTTGCAAAAAGGCGTCATGACTTTTCCAACAACCCAATACTTGCTGTCTCTATGACTCTGACTATTCCAGCTACAGCGGGTCCTTGAATAACATTCTTTTGTTCAACATCATTTCATTATAAGGTTGATGAAAAAGAAAACAAATCAATTCCCAGCCAGGGCCACTGACTGTGTGGAGTTTGCACGTTCTCCCCATGTCTGCGTGGGTTTCCTCGGGGGACTCTGGTTTCCTCCCACATCCCAAAGATGTGCACGTGAAATGACTTGGCGTGTCTAAATTGTTCCAGTCTGAGTGAGTGTGCTGGGTGTGAGCGGCCTGGCAATGGCAGGGTGTCCTGTCCGGGCTGGTTCCCGCCTTGTGCCCGGAGCTGCCAGACAGGCTCCGGCCACCCACAGCCCTGAATTGGAATAAGGCAGTTGGAAATCTTATTTGTTTTTATTGATCTTTCTTAAATGTAGCCTCACATTTCTTTCAAGGTTTCATAGTAGAGGTGTTTTGGGTCTTTCTTTAGAAGTGTGGTGATGTTTCTGTGACCAGAAATATGCTATAGAAACTTAACTCGTTTGTGTCCATTAGCCTACGGGAAATTGGTTTCATTAGACTCCATTCGCTTCAAGCCACAGTTTCTAAGAAACTATCGATGATGTTAAGTGTTAGGGACTTAACCCTAACCCTACTTCATTTAAGCGGAATCCTAGAATTCCACTTGTCCTTTTGTAACTGGCTTATTTCACTTAGCATAATGTCTAAGTTTCATCCCTGTTGTAGCATGCGTCAGGATTTCCTTCCTCCTGAAGGCTGAATAATATTCCATTGCATGTGCATACCACATTTTGTTCATCCATTCATCTGTCAGTGAGCATTTGGGTGGCTTTTGGCTATTGCGAAGAATGCTGCAGTGAGCATGGGTGTACAAATAGCTCACTGAGACTCTGCTTCCAATTCTTTGGGGTCTATACTTAGAAGTGGAAATTCTGGATCACGTGGTTATTCTGTGCTTAACTTTCTAAGGAGTCACCATACTGTTTTCCACAGTGGCTGCACCATTTCCCATTCCCACCAGCAGTGCACAAGGGCCCCAGTTACTCCACATCCTTGCCAACACTTGATATTTCTGGGTTTTGATAACCATCGTTAATTACCCTAATGAGTGTGAAATGGTAAATTGCTAGACCTTAATGAATGGTTGCATATGAAGAGTTGAGAAAGTCAGGGGGTGAGGAAAAAGAGGAGAATGACTCCTGGGTTTGCAATTTGGCCAGCTAAGTGGATGAGGATTCACCAGCTGAGCTGAGGAATCTGGGGGTGGTTTTTCACGAGGAAAAACTTGCGGGCCATTAAGCTTAAGGGTTCTGTGGGACATCGCGGTTTAATATTAAGAGTCTGTGGATATGGCAGAGTCTGTGCTGCACATTGGAAGTCACCAGTATAGGACATGAAGTCACGAGCAAGAACAAAACAAAAATTATTTAGGAAGTACGGAATACAGAAAAAAAGGGGAGGCCCAGAACGAAAGCCTAGAGGTCCCTATATTTTAGGAGCATGAAAATGAAGACAAATGGAAACAGAGGAGGAGCAGCCTGAGAGCGAGGAGGAAAGCCAGGAAACCATTCTGAAATGCATAGTCTAGAACTGGATTCTGCTCTAAGCCACAGAAAACCAAAATCAGTGGCTTAACCAAAATAAAGTTTCTGTTTTCTCTTATATAAAACAAGTAGGGAGGGAGGAAGCCCATCATCATTAGAGACTCGGGCTTTTTATTCTCTTCCTCTGCTGTTCTTGACTCTGATTTCCACAGTCCACTTCATGGTCACAAGATTGCTGCTGCAGCTCTAGCCATCACGTTCACGTTCCAGCAGCAAGAAGAAGAAAGAAGCAAAAACAGAGTTGCCTCCTAGCTGAGATTGCCCAGACTCTTTTAAAGAGCTTTCCTGTAAGCTCTTCCCCATCCTTCTCCATAGCTTTTATTTACACCCCATTGGCCACCCCCAGGTGCAAGGAAAATTGGGAAATGTGGCCTTAGCAGGGAACACTGCTTTCCTGAAGACCTGGGTTCTCTTAGTAACAAACCAGGGAGAATGGATGTAGGGGAAGCCACAGGAAGGCACACAACAGAAGGGAGAGCTTTCCCGGAGGAAGAAAATTGTAGAAAGCATTAGCTAAGGTGTAAAGGGTTAAACCATAGCACCTGGCAATCAGGTCATTGGTGTCCTTCTGCAGGGTGATGGGAAGGGGAGATGGCAGTGAAGTGGGGACATGAAGGCCTGTTAGCTGACCACACCTGGGAGGTCCCCAGCCAAGAAATGAGTTTGGTACCCAGAGAGAAGACGCTGGTTCAAAGGAGGTTTGGGATCCTTTATTTTGAGATGTGAAGACAGACACAATAGGCTGTGAGGGCTGAGCCAGAAAAGGGAGGCAGAGGGCTCCAAGGAAACAGGGATTATTGAAGACGAGAGGCCCCAGAGAAGATGGGAGAGAACAGGGTCCAGAAGAGAACTGAGGGAGCGGCCATGCACCAGTCAAGAGGTCTCAGCCTGGAGACCAGAGGGCAGCACGTGAAGATGGTGTGGCAAGGGTGGCTGGGTGGGGGTGGGAAACCAAGGGTGTTCCCACCAAGTCCTGGGGGTCTTCATGAGGTAACAGGCAAGGTTCCCTTGTCTGCGTGAGGGGGTGGGAAGCAGCGAGGGGTCCTGAGGAAGGTAGTGAAGGCCAGGCCAGGTGATGAGGGCCTGGAGACAGGACGACCTGTGACAAGAAAAGGACTTAAAGGGAGGTGCTGGGAGGCTGGCTGAGACTGGAAACTGGATCTGCAGTGGCCGTGTCCCACTGAGCAACGATTTTCTTCAGTGACGTTCAAGTGATCAAGCCGCAGAGAGAAGGTGGGGTGATCAGGACTGGGGGCTTTAGGGACAAACGGAACTCAGGGGGAGAGAAAGGGAGTGCTTAGGAGAAATACATGGGCGTCAGGGGGGTCTCAGTGCAGATGTGGAAGGTCCGGGAGGGCAGGAGGTCACCATGGGGGTTGGGGGGGGGACTAGGAGTTAGGGTTTCAAAAGGGGCAGTCCTGGGGGGTGACAAGGCCCAGGGTGGCTATGGCGGTGGGCAGTTGAAGGGAGTAGAGTCACTGGAGATGTGAAGTTCCAGGAACTGAGGGACCAGGATGTGAGACACATCATCCACACGGTCACAAAAGTTATCCTGGGTGATGGCGGGAGCAGGTGGAGGGAAGGGCGTGAGCCAAGTCTCCCAGGAACGTGGAGGGCGGCAGGGAGGTCGGTGGGGGACAGCAACAAGGAGGACCCAGCCTGGTAGAGCATGGCAGTGCTAGGAAGGAGTGTCCTCAAGGGAAACAGGGTCTTAGGAGGGTTGGTGAGCCGGTGTCAGGAAGAGGAGGTGGCAGAGCACCTGTGAGCTGTAAAGGCACCCAGGACCTGTACATGTCACCAAAGCCCTAGGCAAGGATGGCGTCTATAGTAAGAGGAAGGAAAGCCAGGAAGTGAGAGGATGGGAGAAAAATGAGTTTTTAGTGCAGAGTTGGTTATCCCATTCTCATCCCATTCTCCAGATGAGAAAACAGAGGCCCAGAGAGAGGAGACTCACCCAGGGTCACATAGAGCAACTGAACATGAGCTGAACCCAGGCCTTTGCTCCAGCCACTCAAGCCTGCCCTGGTCCCTTCTCCTCTCTAGGTCTAGTTTCAGCGGGTGTGGTAGCTGGACCTTAGCTGTGACCCATGTAGATTTGGGGAACTACACAAAAGTTTTCGGGGTGAGCGATACCCTCCCCTGGCCCTGCCCTTGTAACTGAGTCACCTCCGAAATGACAGACTTTTAAAATTCCCCCAACTCTGTGTGAAATCCTCAGAAGGGCTGAGTCACAGGAAAGGTGGAGACTGGGAGGAAGCTGGTGATTGATGCAGGTGAGATCAGGCTGCCTCCAGGACCATGCCACTGGCATCCTCTTTTACAAGAGGCTGCCTCATATCCACCCTTGGTAACCTGCCTGTGTTGATCTGGCCACAACAAGCCCTGTAGAGTGAAATGTCCTCGACACCAAACGCTCACTCCCACCTCTGTGCCTGTCTCCATCCCGCTCTGGTCCATTCACTACAAGCCACTGCTCCTTGTCCTTCTGCTCTGAAGCCTTCCATGGCTCCCCACTGCTTGTAGAAAAAGTCAAGTTCTTGCCTCGCATGCCAGGCTCTTGGTGACCTAAACCCATTGTCCTCTGCTGTGACACCATCCACAAGTCCTCCACGCAAAGCTGATGCTTGTCAGCTCCAGGCCTGGGTCGTGCCATCCCCCCACCCCACCCCCATCCAACGGGGAACACCCTTTCCTCAGTGCTTATCCACATTGTACAAACATAAAACCAGAACCCCAATGTTTCCATGTCTTCTAGGTCCACTGTGCCCTTCATCTCAAAATAAAATCATTTAAAACCCAATACCCCATACAGCAAGAAGTGCAATGCCCTCTTGATATCTCTGAGACCTCCTACGGAGGCTTCCGGCTCCAATCTCTTTTCACTCCCACTTCTGCTCTTGGCCTGAGCCAGGTCTCCATTGCATCCTGCTGTCTGCCAGCCCCTCTCTGCTCCTGTGTGAAACTTCCGCCCGTCTGCCTCATCCCCAAAGCCCCAAGACACAAGGCTGTGTGAGCAACAGACCTCACTGAAGACTTGGGGAGAGGAGAGAGATTTGGACCTAACCATCAGCAATATCAAAGTGAACATTTCACGTACTGTTCAGAAGGTTCCGGAGCCCTCTCTGCCAGCCGCTCCCTGGCCCTGGCTGACCCCATGTTCCCGATCCCTTCTCTACTAAGGAACCCCCTGCTCGTCTCCACTCTGCTTGAAGTCCCAGGCCTTCCAAAGTCTCTCTCCCAGCAGCCAAGAGATATTGGGTTGTCAGAAAAGTCATGACGCATTTTTGCAACAGAAAACATAGAAAACATACATCATGACTTTTCCGACAATCCAATAACTCCCAAACGCCAGCTCCTCATTACCCAGAGCCATGCCCTTCACTTTGCGATGACCTTCTCCTTCCAATGAGTCCTAATGGGGTTTAGGGGAGACCCTGCCCTTTCAAACCAAAAAGGGCCTTGCAAGGAGTTTTCCAAAGCAAAAGCACAGCCTCCTTCTTTTACAATCCCGTCCCAAACAAGGAGCAGCTGCCTTCAGTCCTTTATTTAAATAGCCATGTTTTTGTTTTCACAGAGTGGAATTTTAGAATTAGATGTGGGACCCTCAAGTCCAAGGCCATCATTTAACAGATGAGAGATCGCCTGAGACCCAGAGGTCAGGATTCCACCCGAGAAAGCCCAGCAATTTAGTGCCAAGCCTGGGGCAGAACCTAGTTCTCTTACTCTAGGACTGGGCTTCTCTGCTCTCCACAATGCCTGCTCTTCCACATCAGTACAAAGACGGGAGGCAGGAAGGATGCAGCCGACATTCGCTGAGCACCTGCTACGTGCCAGGCATGGTGCGAAGCACTTTCTGTGAATTATGTGATTTCATCCTCA
>NW_017731890.1:488971-515377 GCF_001890085.2 Hipposideros armiger
AAGGGCCAGTTCCTCCTTCCCCTCCCCTGCACCCTGCCATCCACACTCCGAGGTCTCAAGAAAAAGGATTAGGTTTGGGGCTAGGAGGCCCCTCTGGGCCAAGTTCTGGCTGCCAGGCCCAGGCAGCTCTGCCCTGGCAGCTCACTCAGGGACTGATCTAGCCGACTCCTGTGGTCCCATCTGGGGCCAACATGGGGGGATTCCCCTCCTCCAGGCACCTTCACCACAACCCTCCCCCACCCTCCGGGGCCTGGCTCTCAGCTCCATCCAGCTGCAGCTGAAGAGGCACTGGGCTCCTCTATCCCAGAAGTTAGGGGTGGACATTTGTAGATTTGAGGGGTGCCTTCCCTAGAGCTCCCTGATTGCCAGCAGCAGAATCCAATTTGGCTTCTTGATGCTTGAGGGGCATTTATTGGGAGGCTATGGAGAACTCTCAGAGAGGAGGGCAGGCTGGAGAGCCAAGTCCAGACTCAAGTTCAGGAGAAGAAGGGCTTCGGTCTGTCCAGCAGCCCCAGCAGCATCTCAGCATACCCCACTGGCTCTGACCGAACCCATCCCTGTGGCTGAAGGAACACAATGACCAGACTGGCTTAGGCAGGTCACATGATCCACTTCTAAGAGGGAGGAGCCTCATGCAAAACAGCGGACTAAGAGTGGGCAGGGGAGAATCCCCAGGCGCCCTGGGTGCTGGACAGTCAATACCCAACCAGCTGCCTCTACAATGGGCCTCAGACACTGTTGCTTCCATGCACCCAGACTAGAGACTCCTGTCACTTGGTACTGTGCCTCTTCCATCAGCTAAGGATTCCCCCAGAGCAGGGAGGGCAAAGCTTCCACATACAGAGGGAGGGAGGAAGGGAGGAAGGAAGGAAGGTGTGCTTTTTAACCCTGCACTGGGCTCTTTCACACAGGTTACCCCTGCAAGTAAGGAAAGGTGATCCTAGGAGAGCAAATGGCCCGTGCAAAGGTATGGACGTGACACTGCTGAGTGGCTCAGGTCTGCATGCAAGGGAAGAAAGGCAGAGGAGGAGGCTGAAAGGGTGGACCAGACTGGGCCTGACTGAGAAGAGCCTGGAACGCCAAGCCAAAAAGCTGACCTCTTGCTAACAACTGGACGGCCACTTCCTGCCTCCCAGGCTCCAGCCGCCCACCCCACAGCATGGGACCCTCCTGAGAAGCGCTGCTGCCTGGGCCCCCAGGGCTCTCGCAGGGAACTCCCCAGCACCCAAGTCCAGGCCCTCCACTTGGTGAGGCCTGCACCTGGGTGCAGCCTATGCCCATCCCAGCAGAGCTGAACAGACAAGTAAAGAGATCAAGCAACAAAAACACAGGCCCAGATGCCACCGGGTCAGCCTATCTGCAGAGGTCTCAGCAGATGAAAGACAACAATGTTGATTTTTAAACTACTTTTATGAAGCTAAAAATAAGCTGGAAAACAAAATAATCACTGCTTGTATGACTAGATAAAAACCATACACCTTTGTTCTTATCCTTAATTCAATTAAAATGATTCTTGTTCTAGTAGCCACGGAGTCATTATATGATTTGATCGATGTGCTACCAACTGCCAGCCCCAATTCTCTCTGCAATTGATCTGTACACACACCCACATAACTCCGTAGACTTGTCTCCTCTTGGTCGGGTCTGTTCAATATGCCTGTGACCTGTAAATGTGCTACTGAGCCTGATACAGCCCTCACCTGGTAGGGCAGTACTGCATTGGTGTCCAGAATAAGTGGGATTTGGGTGGGTTTTAAGGAGGGACCTTAAGGACATATCTAGAGAAGATAAACGTCCAGAGAATAACCTGGACTCAAATCACAGTCCCATTTATAAGCCATGAAACCTTGGCCAAGTCACTTCACTTCTCTAAGCCTCAACTTCCTCACCTGTAGAGTGAAGATAACACGAACCCCACCAAATTGTGGAAATGAAGAAATTGGATGCAAAGGCACCTAACATAGTGAAGCATATATAGGAGGCCCATAAAAAACGACCACTTTCCTCTCCTTCATCAGTCCCACCAGTTGGTTGAATCATTTGTTTTTGTTTTGTTTTTCCCCTTACCCAGAAGGACCCCAGTGCCATCCTTGAAGCCTGCAGGAAGATGACATTCCCTTATAAGGTGACTTTTAAGGGAACGCAGGAGCAGCACTAACTGGGTGAGTCCCACCAGCCTCAGACAGAAGTGCCTCTCAGGACCGAGCCTGGTGCCCAGAGCATGAAGTGTGATGGCCGCCATCAGGTGATGATCTGCTCTGAGTCATGGCAATAAACTAAGTCTGCAGCATTCCCCAGCAACGGCCCTAGCACCAGGTAAGCCCATTTATCTATAGCATCTTGGCCCAGCCAATGCCATCTTGATGGAGACCCAAGCCTGGGCTCCAATCCCTAGGCAGGGCCACTTGGGGCTTTAGAGATGCTGGAGGCCATTGCAGATGGCCAAGGGCTCCGTTCTTCCATGCATTCAAAGAGCATGATGGTGGCGGCCATGGAGCTCACCTACCTTCTGCCCGTTCCTTCCTCCTTTCTCATCAGGGCCAGGACTCTGCCCCAGGCCCTCTTCTGCTGTCACTCACCTACCAGCGGTCACAAAATGCTGGGCCATGGGCCAGATCTAGGCTGCAGATGGGTTCTGTGGAGAAAAGCATGGGCTCTGGAGCCAGAATACCTGGGTATGTACTTTGATCTGACACTTTCCAGCTGTGGGTCCTTGGGTAAATTACACAGCCTCTCTGTGCCTCTGTTTCCTCATCTGCAAAATAGACATAAATACCTCATAGAGTTGTTGTGAGGATAAGGAGCTTAGAACAGCCCATAGTAAGCACTCTCCAAGTTTGCGTTTTTGTTTTTTTTTTTAACCAAGCCAACATTTTTAAATCAGAAGGTTTCACAGAAGAAAAAAAAAATTCAGATCTCTGGCTTTCCTTGAAGAATTAAGATTTGGGAAGATATATTCCTACAAGGTACCGACTGGCATTCCTTTCGGACCAGTGGTTCTCAGCCTCAACTGTACCTTAGAATCAAATTAGAATTACCTGGGCAGCTATTAAAATATTTTGCTGCCTGGGCCTCATCCTGGACCAATTAAATCAGCTTCTCCAGGGGTGCGGTATGAGAATTCTATGTTGTGAAAGTACTCCTTGGTGATTCTTGTGGGTAGCCAGGGTCGAAGGCCTCCGCCTTAGACAGACTGTGGGCTTTCCAGTTGGACAGGGTGACATGTGCTCCTCATCATCGCATTGTGGTTTATTTTAATTAGAGAACAATCTTTGGATCCCTGCCCTTTCAAAAGTAGGAAACAGAAGCGAGCCCCAGAAGGCCACAGGATCTCTTTTATACCTGACCAAGTTAGCTCACTCACGTGCCCCACCTAGCCCTCCAAAGCAGCAGCCTGTGACCCTGTTCTCCCCCTCTTCTTGGCCAGCCTCATCCACATGTCACCCCAAGATAGTCAATTTCCAAGTCCTCATCTCTGATCAAACCTCCTCTCTTCCTGAACACAACAGGAACTCTTGCTTCTCAGTGCCTTCACCTCCACTGTCTCTCCTGCCTTCTTGCCCAGCAAGCTTCTACTCATCCTCCGTGGCGCTGCTCACGAAGGCCTTCTCAACCCGCCAGGCGGAGCTGGTCTTTTCCTCCTCTGTGACCCAGGAGCGTATCCCTATCCTCACACCGAGACACAGTATTCATTCTTTAGGGGTCTGCTCCCCGTGAGACTGAGAGCTTCTCAAGAGTGGGATCGTATCTGGAACCCCAAGACCTAGTTTAGCTTCCTGATCTCAGAGCCTCTGCATTGGCACAGCTTCCTCCCTCATGACTCCCCTTTGCACAGCCTCTCTCCATATCTCCATTGGGCTTCCGTTTCCACGGCCGGCTGCCTTGGCCTCGCCTCCTCTCTAAGCTCGGGCATGGGATCTGACCTGGCCACTTCAACTCTTCTCATTGAGTCACAGTGAAAGTATGGTCCTGGTTTGGCTGCCCTTGGGTAAGCCCATCCTTGTCCAGTCATCTATAGCTGGTGGGTCATTAAGTGCAAACATGGGCTCCTTGAACGGAGGGAAGATGAGAGAGCTTCTTCAAGGGGGTTGTGACCCCTGCAGGCACAGTGATTGCCACGCAGAGCATACTTCCCCTGCTTGGCTCAGGGTCCCCACTGGGTGACACCCTCAGTGACCCCACTCCCCTGTGCTCTCTTCCCTCTCCTGTTCTTCAGCTCCTCCCCAGGCACCTCTCACGTCTCCAGGCTCCCACTCCATCCAGTTTCAGCTCACACCCACCGTTCCTGCCTCCTGCTCCTCATCTGGGGAACAAACCTGTCCAGGGTGATTTCTGAGGAGCTCTGGGGTAGAGTTGCCAGACAAAATACAGGATGCTCAATTAGATTTAAAGTTCAGATACACAATGAATAATTACTTAGTATAAGTATATCCCAAATATTGAATGAGACATACTTATACTAAAACACTATTCATTGTTTATCTGAACTTCAAATTTAACTAGATGTCCTGTATTTTTATTTGCTATCTGGCAACTCTAAAATGAGTGTCCTCAGTGAGGTGGGTCCCAGTGGAATCCACAGCCCACAAGGAAAACGGGTGGCTTGATAGATCTTGGTTGAATTACACTGAATGTGTCTTTCCCGATGCAGGTCTCTCTCGGGTGATGACAACGGGATGGAGTATCCGAATTCCAGCATCACTTCTCCCATGTGTCTGTTAGGGCCCTTGAGTGGCTTAAGAAAGTAAAAGGGGATTCTTTGGCTCCTGTCACTGGGGAATGCAGGGGTGGGATGGCTCTGTGCGGGCTGAGCAGAGGCCCAAACCCTCCTTATCAGACAGAGCCCAGCTCCTCTCCAACTCAGCTCCCCCTCCTCTGCGATGGCTCCATTCACGGACAACTTTTCCCTCAGAGTGCGTCACCTTCCGCCACTCCAGACCTGTACGCCTCTTCGGGTTTAAATCCTCTATGCCTCAGTAGGCGGCCCATCCCTGAACCAATCACTGTGGCCAGGGAAATCCAATGCTCTGATTGGCCAGGTCTGCGTCACCTGCCCTCTCTGGAGCCAGTGGGAGGAGCCAGTCCCCAGAGCTCTATCAGGATACAGTTCTGGAGGGAAAGTGCATTCTGGGAGGAAAGAAGGACAGATGACCACAACACCCTCTGCTCATCACACCCCCACAGCTGTGATTCTTACATTTTCAAAAGTAGCACCCCATCTCCATGTGAACACTTTCCCAGATTTTACATTTAGTATTGGTTAGATGATAAACTACCTAATGATTTTTTTTAAATATGAGCTTGAGAATTCCTTAAAACGGATTTACATTCTATTCATCACTTCAGCATCATTATTTATTTATATGTAGTTAGCCTACAGACAATGCTTGATGTCTGACAAGGCACTATGACTTTGAGGACCCTTCACAATTACCCAGTCCACCTTCCCAAGAATGGGCCCGTTGAGTGCATAGCCAGAACCTAGCAAAAACATAGGAACCAGCCTATGTTCAACCAGCTCTCAATAAATGACAGACCCCTCTCCCACTTGGTCATCGCCTCTACATCAAGTTTATCCCTGAGGACTCTTTAATTGCAAGCAACAGAAATGACCCTTGCTAGCTTCAGCTACTGGGAGCTCACAGGATCCTTAAGGGGCTGGGGAACCCAGAACCCTGTGGAGGTCAGATAGCAGAAGGTACAGTATTGGGTTCACAACCAGAATAGTATCGTAAGGATCCCAACTCGGGGATGGATGGATCAGCCTCTTAGGCTCCAGATTCAATTCCAGGAAAGGAGCTTCTGTTTGCCCACCTTTAGCTGAGGAAGATGGGACCCGAGGTAATTCCAGGGAAGGGAATCAGAGCCCTGGTCTGCAGCTGCTGGCAGCCAGGAGCAACGCGCATTTTCTGCAGAGATGATACACCCTTCAGGTGGTTTAGATGGAGGTACACCCTCCTCAATCAGGAGGGTGGTGGTCAATTATGTTGCTATTAGAGTTGCCACCACTTTTTTTTCTTTTTGGTTATTCTGGAAGCATTCACTTGGATTTTTCCCTTCTCTGGTTTTCTTTATGTTTCCATAATCTTTCGGCTCCTGGGTGGTCTGGTTTCCGACAGGCAGCAGCGTCAGCTGGTTCTCACAGAGTCCATGTGCTCATGGAGGAAATGTGGCCTGAGCCGATGTCACCCCACCCACGGAAAGGAAGTGACAGCTACACAAGGTGGAGAAATGTATGGGTTGTGTCCATAAGAATGATTTTGGTTACTAGGAACAGAAAACCTAATTCAAACAGCCATAAATAATAAAGTCAATTTATTGGCTCACAGTTTTTGAAAAGTCCTTCAGGAAAGGCTTGATCCAGCAGCTTAACAGTACAGCCAGGACACAGTTTCTTTCTCTCATTCGACTGGCCTTTTTCAAGACTGACCCCCACTTACAGTCCCAAGGTATCTGCCAGCAGTTCCTAAAGCAAAGATCACCTAATTCGTGCTCAATAGGGTATCAGAGAAGCATCTCTGTCCCAGAATTCCCAGCAAAAGTCCTGATGTTCACTCTGCTGTGACAGGTCAGGGTAACATGCCCAACCTTAACCCAATCACTGAGTCAGGGAGTTGAAATGCCCTTGCGGACTTAGCCCTGCTCCTGCCTGGCACCACTCAGTCCTTGGAACTACATGGCTTCCCAAACCAAAACCAAGGCTATCTGGGAGGGCAGGGGGATACTGGGAAAGCCACCCACACAGGCCCACCACATTAGGCAGCCACATACATGGGAGTTCGTTGACTAATCATCATAGTTGCAGCTCCCATTATGAACTGCATTAAGCATTTCACATGCATGCGTTAATATGATTTAACAAATCATCACAGGACCCTTCCAGGGGGCCTTCTAATTTTATTTCACAGGGAAGGAAGCAGGTGAAGTGAAGCATTCTCCTAACTCACTCTACCGCATCCTGCCTCTCAGTCATGTGCACAGCACTGCTGGGGACACAAGTAGGAGAGCACATTGATTCAACAGGGCTTAAATGAGCTCCTACTGTGTCAGCCTCCTATCAGGCTCTGAGTATTCAGAGGTCACTAAGGTATAATTTCTACTTTCTGTGAGGCTCGTGGCCTAGAAAGAGAGACAGGCACACACCTATAAAGACAACCCAACGGCAAGTACCATCTATTGCTGTGTTGGGCACTTCACATATATTATCTCATTGAATTCTTAAACCCGCTCTGGGGAAGTGGTCTTATGTCTTCTGGATTCCTGAGACATGCGTTTAAGTTACTCTAGGTCACTCAGCTGTTTGGGCAACTCTACCTGGTCTCACCTTCTGGGAGCTCAGGGGCCATTCATGAAGGTCAGATCAGCAAGAAGATAGCTGTGTAAGGCACAGGTCCACGAAGAATTCAAGGCCTGGAGGACAGAGGTGCACTGTGGATTAGGGTGGGCTGAGGCGGCTTCCTGGGGAAGAACAAATCTTGCTAAGCCATGGAGACTAAGGGCACAAATTTAAGGTGCCAGGAATTTGTCTTTGCAAGATTCCCACCTCTGGGAATTCTCATCCCAGAATCTCAAACAGGGAAACCTGTTTGATGTTTTCAGCATTACTCAAAACCCCGGGTTAGCATAAGAGGATTTTAATCGCTACAATTTACAGGTCCCTTCTCAGGGTCAAAGCTTCTTCTCAGCCTTGCAATCACCCTGCAAGGTAGGAACTGTAGATCTCATTTTACAAGCAAGGAAACTAAGTCTTAGGGATGGAGCTCAGAGGTCACGGGGCCAGGATTCAATCTCCAGGCCTCACTCCAGAGTCGTTGCTTATTCAGAGACACTGAAATTCCCCAGGCTACACACACCCTTTCTGTGTCACCCTCTTCTAGGCATCTCTCTGACCAGCCCTCCAACTTGGGCTCCTAGCTGTGGACTTTCTAGAACCCTCAGGCAACGCATGTTCCCTCAGCAGGGAGCTGGGTTCCCTGAGCCTCTCTAAACCTGCCACTCATTTCTTAAAGCCTTAATGGAGGGGGTGAAGTCAGGGAGCCATGGAGAAGAAGGACATAGGTTTTGAAGACAGGCAGGCCTGAGTTTGAATCTGGGCTCAGCCACTCCCATTCAGTGTGACCTTGGGCAAGTCACCTCCTGTCTCTGAGCCTCAATTCAATGAGAACCAGTAATTCCCATTCCACAGGTTGCTGGGCAAGCCAAGAAACCTACAAGCCGTCCTTCAAGTGTTTCTCTCTTCCCACCCCTCCGCCATCCAGTCAGGTACCAAATTCTATTAATTTTACCTCCAAAATGTATTTCAAATTCATCAATCTCTCTCTGTCCCCTGTGTCACTTCCCTCATTCAAACCACCATCATCCCCTGCCTGGACTAATACTATAGCCAACCAACTGATCTCTGGGTACCTACTAGTCCCTTCAATCCATCCTCTGCAGTAAGCCAGAAAGATCTTATAGAACATATATTTGAAAGTGCCATCCCCCAGTTACAACTCTCCAATGGCTTCCTGATGTTCTCAAGTAAACTCCAAAATTCCTTCTATCACCACCAGAGATGCCCATGTGGGCTGCCCCTGCCATCCTACCCATTCATCTATTGCCCTCCGCCTAGGGCTCTCTGCACCCAACCTCATGGCTACTCTCTTCCCTCTGCCAGTAAGAATATTTCCCATCCTAGGCCAGTTAACTCCCACTTATGCATCAAATCACTGTTAAAAGCCCACTTCTTCAAGGAAGCCTTCCTTGATTTCTCAGATGAGATCAGATTCCCCCATTTATTGATCTCACCGTGCACTTCTTTTTTGTAGCACCAATCACAATTGCAATTACATAAGTATTGGTTGCATTGATCCTTGGATATCTGTCTTCTCAAGTGTGGACACGTGGTTTTTGCCTCTTAGGAAACACACACACACACACACACATACACACACACACACACACACACACACCTAATGGTCCCAGAATTGGGTCTGAATTAAGACTGGCTATCTGGATGTTGATAAGGGAGGGGGAGCTGTGGGGACATTGGTTGGGGCAGGCATCCTCAGTGTCCCATGGAGAATGCCCAGATGAGAACGTAGAACTAAGAGACAGAGACAGAGAGCAGCTGAGCCTGAGAATGTTCTTTTGTGCTGGAGCCCGCAGTGTCTGAAAGTCTTGCCCATTACATGATGCTGCCCCACCCTATGTTTTATTTTGTTTTGCTCTGCTGAAGCTGTTTTCATCCTTACAAACTACAGATAAAAGGAGGCCGATACAACTTTTCTGGACTAAAGCTGCACAGAGATGACTATGAGATAGTCCTCTTCAGACCGGTACCCCAGGCCTAGCCCAGAGCCTGTCCCATTACTACCTGTTGGATGAACAGATGAGATGGAAAGTAGACAGCCCAGTATGGGATCAGAAAGGAGCCTTGATTATTAAGAAATGTGATGCCCTCTTTCTCTCCCGTCACACAGGCACTACCAGCTTGACCAGAAGAGAAGCCTCCCCGGTGTCCCAACTCCAGAACTCCCTCCCCTAGGGAAGAGACTGTCCCAGTTGCCCAGCTGGGGCCAGCTTCTGTGACAGCAGGCTCCTCTCGGGCCCCCCTCCAGCTCACGCCCTCCACCTCACACTCAGAACCAGAGGCCTCTGGTTCCCCTCCTTCACTTCCCAGAATGTTCCAGAGCTGACCCATCACCCCAGGTGCACACCCTAGTAGCCAAGGCAACTGTTTACCCTCTGCCCTTAGAAACCATCTCCGGTTTGTGGCAGTGGGCACCCCACACAGCTGCCCTCTGCCCACAGCCTGGCCGAACAAGCAAAGGTGTTTCCTGCTAGGGGTTGGCAATGCCAGGCTGGGTTTCCTACTCCTCCATGCTACACCCCACACACACACTCACCTTCTGGTCTGTCGGGGGGCCAAGGGCAGCAGGAGTGAGAACTCGCCTCTTCGTGCTCCTCGGGCCCCTCTGCCCGAGGCTTCGGCAAACACCAGGCGGACGGGGGAACAAGGGCCCTTGGGCTCTGGAGTCAGAGACCTGGGCCCGACTCACATCTCCACTTGCAGCTCTGTGACCTCAAGCAAGGCACCCTTCATCTCTCCGAACCTCAGTGTCTCCATGTGTAACACGGGGTAATAACTCTAAGCACCCCACAGGCTGTTGTGACAGTGAAATTAGCATGGTGCCTGGCACAGGATTAAACACTGACCGACATGAGAGGCCCTGGATAGGGGCTCAGCCTTCCTAAGGGCACACTGAGGGCTTCACTTATTCCCTGAGGGTCTGGCCTGAGGGAGCTCGGCCTTACCCAGTGGTGTCCTGCTTTTAGGGGCTACCTGCTCTTAGCCACCTGGTTGCAAGGGAGCCAGGGGGTTTGATGCTGCATTTACATAGCCAGCACCCTGTATGAATTTGACTGGTAGCTATTTGGGGAGGCTGAGATGTCCGATGATGGCTTTGGGGTCTGAAGAGCTCTCAAGTTGAAACCTTGACACTGCTGACACCCTGGTGGCCCCAGTCCCCCTATGTGACTTGGACCTGTCCTTGACCTCTTTGGGACACTTTGAAGCTATCCATCACCACTACCAACACAGGCCTCCATCAGCATGGGCACCACCCAATTCCCCAGAGTTCTCCTAAAAAGGGGCTCCCCCAGCCTGTGAGCACTGGCTCTGGAGTTGGCGATCGAGGCTGTTCTACTGGCTGTGTGGCCTTGGATGAGTCGCCTCACCTCTCTGAGCATCGTAGGATTGGGAAAACATTACCTAACCTCTGGCCACCATGAGGATTAAACATGGAAACTTGAGGAAGCTGTGGACACGCCAACAGGCCCCAAATAAGTGATGACCATACATGGCAAGGAAATGACACATTTACATTCTTCCCACCCCCTCCCTTGCTTGCTTTCTAAGGAGGGCACAGGCTTAGAGCAGGGAAACCGGGAGGGAAGTAAGGAGAGGGCGGAGCCAGGCCCCAGACCCTGAGCGGCCCTGGCAATATCACTGGGAACAAGACTACATTTTGCAGCTCCCCAGCAAGAGGGCGTATGAAGGCCCAGCCATGGCCTGTCTCCCCCCGTCCCCACCCTGGGCTGGGATGGATACCCCAGTGTGTGGATACCCCGGCCCACATGCCCAAACTCGGTCCACGCCCCCCAAATATCTGCTCTGTGGCCACCTCAGCCTATCAGTGCCCACTCCTACAGTACAGTCCACCCTTGAGAGAATGGGCCCCGGGAAGAGGCCCATGCAGACCCTGGAAGTGGTTTCAGGCCTCTGGGGCAGAGCCTTCCAGCATCTGCAGGGTGGTGTGGGGGGAGGTATGATACGGGCGATGGGTGGACACATCCCTTTGGCCCCAAATCCTGTGAGATGGGGTGTAGGCAAAGGAGGACCAGGACAGGATCCAGGGCCAAGGTCAGGGCCTCGATGGCCTGGGTCCAAGGGCAGTTAGGAGCTGCCTGAATCCCTGCCCTCCAAACACTTAATAGTTTAGCAGAAAGAATAGACATTAAACAAAGAATTATAAGAAAGTGAAATCTGTGATACAAATGCCTGTGTGAGGGAGAGCCTGGCTTCCCCTAGGAAGGGGTCCACTTTCTGGTCCCCTCAACTGAGGCCCCTAAGGCCCTCCTACTGCACGGCCCCTTCCCAAGACCTCTCGGGCAGGGTGTTCAGGGAGCCGCGCCCACAGCTTAGCACCAGTTCTTCCATGCTCTGGGCTCCCCTGAGGCCCAGGATCCCTGGGCCAATGTCTCCCAAGGGGTGGCCCCCAGACCAGCTGCAGGTTCATGCCCACCTCAGACCCACTGAATCAGATCCTCTGGGGTAAGGCCCCAAGTCAGCATAGTTAACAAACACCCCGGGACTCTGATGCGCCTTGAAGTTTGAAGCACTGTTGGAGGGAACACTCCCCATTTGGGCATTCATTCAGCCACCTTTTATTGAGCACCTACTGTGTGCCTGACACTGCTCTAGGCATGGAGGACACATCTGTGAACAGACACAGCTCCTGACCTCAGAGTTGACATCCTAGTGGGGGAGATAGTAAGACAAATAAATCTATGACGAGATGATTCAAACAGTGGGAAATACCGTGAGGAGAATAAAACAGGGCAGCGTGGTCAGGGAAGGCCTCTTGGAGGAGGTGACATTTAAGCTGAGACACAGGATTCAGAGCCAGGTCTATCTGTGTCCTCACCCTAACCACTGCGGCACTGCCCCCCTTAGTCCAGTCAGCCTCCCGATTCTGAGGGGCCAGGAAAAGCAAAGGTGATGGTGGAAAGAAGGCCACACTTCCTCCTCCTAGAGAAAAATCTTCACAAACTCAGCGTGAAGGGAAGTGGTGATATAATGCCCACCACATATAAATAGGCCCGTCCTCTACCAGAGTCACCCTGGAAACCTGCGGTCAATTTGGACTTTGCTTAAGGACGAGCTCCCTGCCACCAGGAGCCCAAAACGGCTGAACAAACTTGGAGCTTCACATGGGGCCGGCCCTCGATGAGTTCAAGGCCGGAGCATTTCTACAAAGTCAAAACCGCAACAGGAAGGCAGAGAAACAGGCCTTCCGAGGAGGCCTGGCCTGGTGCAAGGGCTCCGGTCAGCCTTCCTGAAGGCCGTCATGGAGGAGGAAGGAAGGAAGCCAGAAATGTCCCCTCGCTCCAAAATCTCTCCATGGCCCGGGTGCCACTGCACCCGAAATCTCACCAGGAGAATTGGGGATGTGGGGTCAGCATCGCCCTGCATCCTCACTCCTGGAAAAAAGCAACGTATTTAGTCCCTAACACAGGGAGTGAAGGAGGAAGGTTTAGTTGTGTGGTTTAGTTGTGCTGACTGTGTGTCCCAAATTTTCCTTGACAGCTCTGAATTCAGATCATCTGTTCCCATTTCCCACGGAACCAGCCAGGGTCTTGTTGGGAAATAGGATCATTCTAGTGGTTATTTATTCAGAGGAAGTGGCCCTGGGCAGGGAATCTGGAGCCCAGGTTCTTGGTTCTGGCGCTGCCACTTGGCAAGTCTCCCTGTATGTCCATTTGCCTTTTTTTACAGTGGGGACTGTGGCCTAAATCGAGTGCAGGGCTGATTCTCTCCCTGACAAGAGGGAGGGAGGTGAGCTCCAGGATGAAGGCATTGGTGGACCTGGTGAGGGGCTGGAAAAGAAGGAAAGGGCCCTGGGAGGGAGGACGAGGTGTCGGGAAGCAACCTACCCACTCCCCAGTGTCACCACCACCTGCTGCCCACTAGCCCACTCCCTGCCTCCTTCCTTGGGTCCTTGGGCTCCCAG
Organism: Hipposideros armiger; assembly: GCF_001890085.2. NCBI lineage: Eukaryota > Metazoa > Chordata > Mammalia > Chiroptera > Hipposideridae > Hipposideros > Hipposideros armiger. Next base: position 502,246 of record NW_017731890.1, read on the forward strand.
GAAGCTTGGCCCAGTTGCCCACGAGCAGACCTGAGCCCTCACTCCAGCAGGATGACAGCCAAGCCCCAGGGCAAGGCCAGTCTCCTGTGGGATCGAGGAGAGATTTTCAAAGCTGCTCAGGCTGTCACACGACCTCAGCTGGCAGTGGAGAAAGTGAGCAGCCCAGAAGCCTGAGCACTGTTTATGCAAGAAAAGAGCACAGGAGTTGGGGCAGACAGGGACCCGGACTGGAATCTCCGCTCCGTCTTTTATTTCCTGTATGACCTTGACCAGTCCCTTGGCTTCTCTGAGCCTCAGTTGCACCACCTGTAGAATGGGGCTAATGGTCCCTCTTAGAGCCCATGTGAGGCTCCCAAGAAATCATGGCCCTGCTCTGCCTACCTCAGTGCCTGACAGTAGTTTTAGAAAAGAATAATCCCCTTCCCCTAAGAAATGTAAATTGAATTGTGCCCTTGATCCTGGTCCCAACATTTAACCCAGGGGCTAAGCTTCCTCTGCAAGAAAAACTTGACTTACTCAGTTCAAAAGCACAGTCACCACCATCACCCCCACTCCTGCCACCAAATCTCTATATGTGTGTTACTGAATGAGGTCCTGTCCAGTGCATGGCGTGACCACCACTGATAGTAACTACAATTTATTGCACACCTACTATGTGCCACGCACGTCACACTTTCACTATCCCGTCGCATTCTGACAACAACCCTTTAAGCTGAGGAAACATATCATAGATGTGAAAGCTGAGGTTCATAGCTGTGACGTGCCTGTTCAGGACTACACAGAGGTGAAAAGCAAGTCAAGCCCAGGGCTCACCACTGGACTACCCTGCCCCCCAAGGCTGAGGGAAGCCTCTTGCTCTCAGTACTTCAGCGATGGCTTCTGGGGAGGCCCCAGAGGAAACAGCGGAGGCCCAAGGGGCTCCCCTAACCAACCAGCATTTGACAATTTCACCAAAACTCAATTTCCCCTACATTAAGGCTCCTCCTCCATTTTTTCAAAATAAGACCTGGGTTTCAAGGCAGGTCTCACAGCTGCTCTGAACTCTGGGGGAACCAAGAGTGGCATTGGGATGCTGGGAGCACATTTCTAGGGTGATTATATTTGCCAAGCCCATAATGGACACATAGAGCCTGCCAAGGATAAGTGTCCCCAGATATGTGAATTTGGGGCTGTTTGGGGCAATCAGGGTCCTGGGACCACTGCTGGCAAGTTGCCAGGACGTCTCATCTCTCTCTCTCTCTCTGGAAAAGTGCAGTTGTGGCTCCAGGCTATGACTCAGTCAACATATTTTTGGACCAGCCATGGTGATCAGGGCTCTGTGGGCCTTTCTAGCCCTCTGGACACCCTGGCTGAGGCTGGGAGCTGGTCAGGGAAGGCTTCCTGGAGGAGGAAGGGTTGGGCAGGAGGGTTGGAAAGAGAGGATTCAGGCAGGCAGAGAGAAGGGTGTGCCTTCTCCAAAGAGGCATCCTGGCACAACAGAGGAGGTTGATCTGCATGGTCAAGCTGACCTCGGTTTGTATCCTTGGATGGACAGATAGATAGATGGATGGATGGATGGTTGGATGGATATATGAAAAAATAAAAGAAGGAAGGAAAAATCAATTAGTCAACCCCAAAGCTGCTGTCCTTCTTGCTCTCCCATCGGCCCCTCCCCAAGAACCTATCAGTCACGATATACTGGGTTATGTCACAGTAACAAACTACTCGAAAACCTCAATGGCTCTAAAGAGCAAAGGTTTAGTTTCTGTTCACACTACATGCTTGTGGGATGGCGGGGGCTCTGCTCCATGCTGTCCTCACTCAGGACCCAAGCCACCACCATCCTGCTAGTTGCTATTTGCTGTCACGTTTCATCAGCCAAAGCCAGTCACATGTCCACCCCTAACTTCAAGGGAGTAGGCAGTGCATTCCTACCACAGACCTGGAACCAGGAGAACCTGGATATTTGTGAATAGCCCTAACTCTGCCACACAGGTTGTGCCCACTCCAAGCTGCCTGGGGGCTCTGTCCCCAGATGCAGTGGGATGGGGACTGGGTCGGGACGGAAACAGAGAATAAAGGCCCTGGCCCCATCTCCTCAATCCAGGGACCCCAAAGGCTGAAGAGGACACGCTCCCTCCTCTGCTGCCGGGCCCCACGTGCTGTGGGTGGGGACTGATGCATGAGCCACGAGCCCAGGTCTCCCTGGGGGCTGGAGCATAAACTCTGTCCTGGTCCTGTCTCAGACAGATCCTGGCTCCCAACTGTGCCCTCCTGGGCCCAAGGACAGGCCACGGGGTACCCTGGAGGAGAAATACGCGGCATCCAAGCTGAGATGTTCCTTGGAGGTTATCATTCACAGAGAGAAACTGAGGCTCAGAGAGGGTGAGTGATTCCCATGGCCCAGCTTGTAAAGGGCAGAGCTGAGTCTTCAGGAGCTCTGTCCAGAGTCCCTTCAGCCTTCAAACTTCAGGCAGGCACCTTCATACTGGGACACAATGGAGCAAGAGTACTATGCCTACCGTTCCCCTGGCCAGAGCTTGGCTGCTGAGGTTGATATGCAAGCACAGGCCTCAGAGGGCAGCTGGGGGCCCCTAGGGCCTCTCCCACTAGCCCAGGGCCCCTTCTCATCTATAGGGGAAGCCCTGGATTTGAAATCAGGCATGTTCCAGGCCCTGTCCCACCACGTTCCAGCTGAGTGACCTTGGGCAAGTCACTTCACCTGACTGAACCTGTCTCCTAATCTAGAAAATGGAGACAACTACAGCTGCCCTGCCTAATTCTCTGGGCTCTTGGGGGGTACGGGGTTGTTTCTTCCATCATGACATGTCATACACATGTATACAAAGAGGTGATCTCACCCCCTTCTCCCCCACTAACCCAATCAGCCCTAGAGCCCCAGAAGCCAGCCCAAGTCCTGCACGGAGTAGTGTTCAGATGATGTTTGGATGAACTGCATTGATTTGTTCTTGATTCATCTCAGCAGGTACCTGCCAACTCCAGGGCCAACCCGGTGGGTGTCTGGATGACAAGATCCTTCGGTCATAGGAGAGGCTTACATACATCCATAAAAATGCAGGAGAACAGGAGGCCCCAGGCCATGCTAGATGCTAGATGCCTGTCTGTGTGTCCCTTCTGCACTGATTTGTAGCCCATTTTCCCCACCAGGCTGTGAGCTCCATGGACACAGGGACCCGCTAAATCCCCAATGACTGGCCCAGGGCCTGGCACACGGCTGACCTTCACTGAATATTCATTGACCGGATGAAGGATCTTCTGAACCCAGGTGTGTTCCTTCAGGTAGTTCCTTCTCTCTGAGCCTCAGGTTCTTTATAAGATGGGGAGGTTGAGAAAGTCACCTGAAATAACAATGACTTTAGATGCCCATAATTGTGATAGGAGTGACACTGCCTTTGTCTTATTTTATCATCCCCACCTTACAGATGAAGAAACCGAGGCTCCCAGAGGTCATGAAACTTGCCTGAAATCCACCGCTAGCTATAGTGAAGGAGTACCTCCCACCCCTGCCCGGGCCTCAGCCTCGGGCCTCCGTGCCCACTCCAACCCCCGGGGAGGCCAGGATCTGAGCAGTGCCCTGGCCACCCTCAGCTGCTCCCGGAAGTGCCCTGTGTCTGCACCTTGATCTCCACACCCACGATGCCAGGAAACCCCAGCAGGGCCTGCCGAGCTGCGGGGTATTTATAGCGGACATGCAGAAAAGCTGCCACCCCCATCTGTTTACCCAACAACTCTCTTCTCGCTGGACACTTTCAGCCCCGCCAGCCACAGACAGACCCTCACCGCCGCCTCATCTATTTTTTCCTCCCCACTTAATTTTGCATCATCCCAGCTTCCAAAATAAACTTCTCCAAACCAGCCGGGCTCATGCTGGCCCAGAATCCCTAACGGAGAGCCCCCTTCAGCCCCAGCCCCCACATCGGCCCATACGGCAGAGCCACCAAACCCAACCCGGCCCCTCGGCTGCCTTTGGCCTTGATTTAGAAGCAGCTGCTCCTGCTCCCGGCGGGCTTCTGACACTCCAGTGCCGGGGTGTCTGCCTCTGTGGGGATGCCGGCTGCGCATCTGTGTGCATGGTTCCTGGCTGGAGGCCGAGGTTGTTGCCCCCTGCCCCCCTCCAACTGCCCCCGCACACACGCATGCACGCACACATACAGCATCCCACAAGCTTCAGTCTCTCCCAGGGCGTTCCTCACGCGTTGGGTGGGCGCCTCCTCTCTGTTTTTGTCCTGGCCCCTGCTGACCTCTTCTGGTTTCATCATAGGACCCACCTACTCTTCCATCTCTGCCCACCCACCACTCTGAACTTCTTTTCTTCCTCAGACACGCCATGCCATCTCACCTCCAGGCCTTTGCACATGCCGTTCTCTAAAGCTAGAATGCATACTTTTCCTCTCAAACCGTTTGCCTGGCTAACCTTATTAACCCTTCAGGCCTGAACCGAGGAGTCACCTCTGCCAGGTAGTCTCCCCCGACTCTCCAGGCAGTCTCTCCAGATCTTCCACCTCAAAGGCCAAGGCAAGCTTGGAAGCCACTCCCAGGGCAGAATGGAGTCCCCACAATTCTCCGCGGCTTCCTCAACCCAGCCCTGGCCCCTGCACACACGACACACCGGGCTCTCCCATCCCCAGGAGAAAGCACTCATTCATCTCAGGATCTGAGAGAGTCATTTAGTCCATCCCCCTGTGGCAGAAACCAGGGACATCTCAATCACTCCAGAATTACAATCCCAACTTTATGTTTGCTCCCTTGAGTTGTGTGTTTTTCAGGCTAACAATTCAAAAGACCACTTACATCTTTTCAGCTTTTTGGGAAGAGTGAAGACAGGAGAGAAATGAATGTTGGTCAGGTACATCTGTTCCCATTTAAAGGGAAGATATTCATAGGCCCATTTTTTGTTAAAGAAGCTGAGGCTTAGAGAATTGCACTTCGTTTATTCATCCAGCATTAGGTGCCTGGCACACAGTGTCGCCAGCAGGGCAGTGAGCAAGACCCCCACCCCCTTGGAGATCATAAACCACGGTTAGAGACACATTACACAGGTAATTTTACAAATAACTACTTAATAACCATTTTAATTAGGTTGATGGTGCTTCAAAGGAAAAGTCTAGGGGGTTGAGAGGGAATGTGTAATCAGGAGCCCAAGGGAGCGTCCTGGGACATGACATGTAGGCTGAGACCTGATGGGAATTAGTTCAGTAAAGGGCAGGTTCAGGGAACCAGCAAAGGCCTGGAAAGGAGACGGAGGGGAGATGGAGGGGAGAGAAGGGAAATGAAGGGGAGATGGAAGAGAAATGGAGAGGTGACGGAGGGGAGATGGAGAGACACAATAGATGGTTTGCTGAAAGCCACACAGCTAGTGAGGGACAGGCCTGGGCTAGCTCACCCCAAAGCCTTTGCTTGTGCCTTTCCAACATGAGGATCGGTTGCTGCTAATGGAAAACAGCCCTGTGAGCTGCTTCTATTATATTGCCTCTTGTCCAGAAAGTTGGATTGCAGATATAAGCATGACAAACAAATTAACACCACTCATTCAATGGGGAATGTTTAAGAAAATTAAGTCCTCTACTAAAACATCTTAGCAATCCATTTGTTTCAAGATTCTAATAAAAACAAGTCAAGAAAATAAACATTCAAGAGCAAAATGGCACCTTACGCAATAATCCTTAGCTTTCGCTTAAACTCCCTGTTCCCATGAACTTAACAGAATGCCTGTTCTAACTTAGCTTGAATATTTCTTTATAAGTCAGACCTTTTTTTCTGAGGCTGCAGTATTCCAGGTGTCTGAGGCCTTCTAGGTGATGTGAATTACCTTTGAGAAAAAGTCAAGTTCACACAGCCCACCCCCAAGTTCCCTTCAGGTCAATGAGCTTCCTTCGAGTTCTGCCATGCGCACGGGATGGGTCTCACAGGGCCTTCCGCACCTGAAGAATTTGTTCCCTAGACTGGGACCTAAGAGCAGCCTCAACACAGGCTCAGATTCAAACTTCTGGCTCAAGGCATAGCATTAACGAAGTTGTCACGCTCCCCGAAGGCACCCGCATCACCTCTAGCTCAAGCCATTTTCAAGATTCAAGCAGACTGTTCAGCCACAAAAAGTGTTTTCACCATAGCTCCCTGTTTCTGGAGGCAAGAGCAAACTCCCAGCTGACGCAGTGAGGTGGGGTCAGAGCCCAAAGGAGCAGACAAGAAGGATGAAGGTGGAGAGGATTCCATCCAGATGGGAGGAGAGGGCATGGTCAGAAGCCCCGTTGGGGACCAGAACCAAGAAATTAGATTGGGTTGGTGGACAAGACCCTAGACCTGCCAGCCAGGGGCACAGGGGGGTGCCCTCTGCCCTGACCCATGATGACGCCCCGCTCTTCAGGCGGATGGGAAAGGTATGCACAAATCCTCTTGGGGACACGACGAGGTTAGAACCACTTCTGAGTGACATGATTACCACTTCAACTATAGGACTTAGAATCCTAGAATCACAGGTTGTTTGGGGCTGCTTTTCTCCTCGGCGCTAGAAGAGACTCGAGAGAGGAGAAGTTAGATTCCAGGGTTCCAGGTAGAGAAAATGGGCTGCAACTAAAGCAGGAAAGACTACAGTTAGACATAAGGTAGGAATCTCTGACTATCCGAGTGACAGCACCCTGGAATGAACTCCCGAAGGCAGTTCTTCATCCCTGAGACCGGAATGTAGAAAGACCTGCCCAGACTGGTGAGGCCCAATCAGAGGGGCCCAGCTTTCCTGAGTCTGACGACCCCTCCTTTATAACAAAAGATTCCATAGTGGGTGTACTTGTAGTATACATGTTGATGGTAAAAATAACAAAAACCACCATAGAGTTAAAAATGCTTTTCAATAACTTGGCATTTCATTCATCCCAAATCATCTATAAGCATTGAAAAATTAATGGCACCTAGCACCTAGCACCATCTATGAAGTCTCCTGGCCCCCTCCAAAAAAAAAATCTAAAACAAAAAGTGGAGCTGAATTTATTCAGGCTTTAAAAGACAGGAAATACAGGGGCAGGGGAACACATTAACTGGCAGCACAAATAGCCAACGGACAACGAGGACCCTCTACAGATCAACCCACCTGGTGGCTGCAATGATCAAGAGCATAAAAAAAGCCACAGGTGAGGGACAGAGTTGGGCATGCCTTGGATTAAGAAAAATTAAGAGATGTAACAACTAAATGTCATAGGTGGGCCTCATTTGAGTCCTGATTAGACAAAACCACCTGTAAACAGACACTTTTGAAACTACTGGGGACATCTGATTAGAATGTTAGCATTAATCTCATTAGGTGAGATAATAATAGCAGGGTGGTTATGTAAGAAAATGTCTGTGTGTTTTAGACGGTGGTATAAATGTTTAACAACCGGCTCTCTGGGGTGGGGCTTAGAAGGGAGACCTGGTGTGTCAAGTTTGCTGGCTTCCACGATATAAATACTCCCACCATGACGGATTTCAAACTACCAACATGGCATCACTGAACTCTGAATTAAAAAGAAATAAGCACCATCAGCTCTTAGCAGCCATAACCAGCTGACTTTAGAAATCTACACTGAAGTACATACAGGGGACATGGTGAGATATCTGCAAGGTGTTTTGAAATGATTCAGTAAAGAAAAAGAGAAACAGGGCCGGTCGAGTGGCTCAGTTGGTTAAGAGCTCGCTCAAGAGCTTGAGCTCTGAGCAACAGCAGTTCGAGTCCAGCCCGAGCTGAGCAGCCGCTGAGCTGCCAACAGGTAGCAGGATGGCTCAGAAAAAAAAAAAAAAAAAAGAGAGAGAAACACACAAAAAGAGAGTAGATGAGGCAGATGGGACAAAACATTGATAATTGCTGAATCTGGGTGATACATACGTGGGGGTTTATTATACGATTACTTTCTTCTATTGTGTATGTTTGAACACTTTCATAATAAAAAATTTAAAACTATAATCATTGTATATGTAGACGGGAGGGTTTTATTCCAAGAATTCTGGGTGTGCACATTGATTCCTGAATCCCTACCCTAACTCCACGGCCTCCTGGGGGTCTGAAGGTTAAGGACAGGATACAGGCATTGACATCACTTGCCTAAATCCATCTATCAGCCCATAGATGGATTGTAACCAGGGTTTCTCCATGGACCCTGTGCTAGGCTGAGGGTGGAAAAAAACCCAAAAAGAGAAAAGTGACATGGGTCCTGATTAGAAGTCCTGGCTGTACTATCTGCTAACACTGTGAGCTCGGGCAACTTATCACAGATCTCTGAGCCTCTATTTCCTCATTGACAAAATAAGAGTATCAATCATTTATGGTGAGGGTTAAACGCAATATGTGGGCACAGTTGCTGATATGGTCCCTGACACACAGCAAGATGCTCAGGAAATACTTGCTTCCTTCCTTCCCAGAGGGCTTTGTCGGGGTTACAGGGACATGAATGAGCTGTTAAAGATGTGTGGAGGTCGCTACTCTTCACCCAAGAATGTTGGTGCCCTGATGCCAAAAATATTTCCAGTTTTCAAGCGGAACTGGGGATCTAGCTTCTTATGTGAATCTCCTAATCTTTTAATGTTGTCAACAAATTCATATATTTAAAAACACTGGGGAGGCCAAGCAAAACACACCTGCAGACCACTGGTATGTGACTTAATCCATAGGCCAAGAGAAAGCACTAACATCCCCTGAAGTTGGGGCGGTGCTTAAAAGGCTTTAAACATATTATCGCATTGATTCCTCACAATATCACTTATCATCCCCATTGCACAGATGAGGAAACTGAGGTTCAGAGAGGCAAAAAATTCTGACAGGGCTGGGAACAAACAGAGGTCTTCCCGAGAACTTGACATTCCATTTTACACCCTCTCTAGATTCCTAGAAGGGCCTTTAGGGAGCAAATGCCAGGCCCGGAGAGGGCAGGGAGCTGCCCAAGGCCACACAAACATGCATGGCTGGCTGAGACTGATCAAGTTCCTATTCCCTTCTTGGTCAGGGCCCCAGGGTGGTCAGACAGCTCTGGAGGAGAGGACCATGCAGATAGATCTGTCCAGACAAGCCCGAGACCATGGTGACAGGAGAGGAACCCTCTACATTTATTTCCTTGAACAATGCATGTATAAACTTAAGAATGTTCTAGGGGCAGCCGGGTGGCTCAGTTCATTAGAATGCGAGCTCTGAGTAACAGGATTACTGGTTCAATTCCCACATGGGCCAGTGAGCTGCATCTTCTGCAGCCAGGTTGAAGACAATTTGAGTTGAGCTGCCAATGAGCGGCGGGTCATGTGGTCCAGTTGGTTAGAGTGCGTGCTTTTAACAACAAGGTTGCCAGTTCGATTCCCACATGGGATGGTGGGCTGTGACCCCAGCAACTAGATTGAAAATGGCGACTGGACTTAGACCTGAGCTGCGCCCTCCACAACTAAGATTGAAGGACAACAACTTGACTTGGAGCTGATGGGTCCTGGAAAAAAACACACTGTTCCCCAATAAAGTTTTTTAAAAAAGAATGTTCTAGACCCCAAGCCTGGGCCATCAGTTTCTCCACCTCTAAAATCTGGGATTTTGGACTGGGAATCCCAGTCACCTGCTTCCCGGACACTCCATTACTGGGAGCCTCTAAGATTGCCCTGGACCCATTCACCGAGAGCTGGCAATAATTTGGACCCACTGTATGTGATTCTTTCTGATTAAAAAAATGGCCAGGTTTCCCTTCCTTGGTGAATTGTTCAAAGTTTTACCAGGAAGAAATGAGAACTCATCATTCCAAAAGTGGGCCACTCAGAAAGTTAAGGAATTGTTTCCTTCAACCAAGGAATAGGAAATAACTAAAATATGTTCCAATGTCATTATGTGTGAGTTGCTCAGTGTTCTGGACACAGAGAGGGGCTATAGGGAGAAGAGGCCCCACCTCAGGCCTTGAGGATTTACAGTAACTCCCAGGAGGAGCTTAGAGAAACCCCATGACCTTCCCCTTGTGGATCCAGACATGAATCCTTACATGTGGAAAACTCTTGGCTATTGAAGAGTGTGGTGGGTGATTGAGCACCCAGACCTCCTCCGTCCCAACCCTAGCTGTGCGGCTTACTAGCTGTGTGACTCTGGGCAATCCCTCTGTGCCTCAGTTTCTCCATATGTAAAATGGAAATAACAATAGCAGTGCCTGTGTCATAGGATTGTTGGTATATCTTAAAGCACGTTAGAGCAGCACGTGGGCTTCAGCACCTGTAAACGGGATTAATAATAGAATCTACCTCCCAGGGCTGTGGCCTGGATTAAATGAATTGGTATAAGCAAAGCATCTGGAACAGTGGCTGGCACATGGGAAGCACTAGATACCTGTTGGCTATTATGATGCATGATTCCAGATGAAAGAGCTATTGACAACCGAATTTTTTAATTCATTTGCATTTATAGCTTCACCATTGAACTGTTCTTGAAAGTTAGAAGAGCATTTCCTCAAAGAGACTTTCACATTAAGACTTTCCACTGACTCAGACCAAAGGACTCCTCCTCGTCCTTATCACGATCAGGGCGGGCCTTTCTGGCTGTGGGCCTCACTTCCCTCCCTCCCTCCCTCCCTGGCTTGGCTCATTCCAGCTCACAGGACTCACACCCACCGCTTCATGTGTTTCTCCCAGCAGCTCGTGGAGAAGGTGAGTCAGGTAACGTCGCCACCTGATGGATATGACACTGGAGATCCAGCAGCTCCCCAAAGGACAGGGGCACATGTGCTGTGGGACAGGGGCTCAAGCCTGAACACCCGAACCCCAGGCACAAGGAAGCACGGAGGCTGAGGACATGGCTATGGAGTCCCGGACCCACCACTGTCCTTTGGCAAGTCACTCATTTCTCGAAACTTCATTGCCTCACCTTTACAAGGTGGAAAATAATAGTGTCTACTTCCAGGATTTGTTGTGAGGACTGAATGAGTGACAGCATGTAAAATACTTAGAGCACCACCTGGCAGGTGAGGGCTGAATACTTTAGCAGAACAAAACACCCTACTTTGCCTGGCACACTCCTGCTTCCTGCCTGATAGCCCAGCAAACCCTCCAGTTAGAGTCCCCAGTCGCTCTAAAGCATGTCCTGGTTTGGAAGAAAATTATATGGCCACTCTAAAATAATCGCCTGTTGCTGTTTCAATTATTGTTACTTACTATTGTTTTCCACCATACCACACCGAGATTCCAGGAAGCGAACACATTGGCTCAAAATAGTTCACTAATTCCGTACCACACTTAGGTGAGAATGGCCCCTGCCCTGGGTCTTGACACTCTGGTCTTCCTCCAGTTAAGCTCTCATCACAGGGAGAGGAGACTGTGGGGCCAAGGGGGCGTGCCCACCTGGAGCCTGTGCCCCATCCCCTACATCACACTCTGGGTACCCAGGACCCTGGGATTCCCTGCCCAGGTGACCCTAAGTCCTCTTCTGGACTCGAGTTGGTCTCTTCTGAGATCCATCCCCTGAGGACAGACCACACCACTGGGTGCCCAGCCCTGGGCACCTCTCCAGGGGGAGGAGCGGTGTGGCCTGAGCTTGCGTGTGCAGGCTGAGACGTTCACTTGTGTGTGCACAAGGCCCCTTGCAGGGCAGGCCAGAGGCAGAGGTGGGGAAGGAGGGGGCCTCCTCTCCCTGTGCCACCATGCTCCGAGGCAGGGTCCAAGGAGTCTGAGAATTCTACATGCAAAGCTGGCTTTCCAGGTTGTTATGAAAGTGTGCTTGTCAAGGGAGGAGAATAGAACATATTTTATTTCACATTTTGTTAGCTTGATTTATAACTTGCAAATATTTAGACATATGGTATGTGAGCCTCCATCTGTACTCTTGCTGGGCCCCACAAATCCCTGCCACCTTCTGCCCACTCTCAACACCAAATGTTTACTGAGCCCCCCCCCCTCTGTGCTGAGTCCAGGGCACTCCGGGAGTGAGGGCACCCTCCCAGCATCCAAACATGACCATCTACATGGGATCAAACCTCACGCTCCTAAAACAGTGAAGAGTGTTGGGTCAGGAGTGAAGGGCATAGGCCTGGTCTATGGCTCTGTCCCCAACCCCTAGTGAGATGGGGCACCTCCCTGCCCCTCTCCGGGCCTTAGTTTCTCCATTTAGAGAAGAAATCCCTTCAGCTCTGAGTAGGCGTGGGACGCAGACTGAGTCAGGGTGAGAGGAGACAGAATCAGATCAGGGACCTGGCGAGCGCGTGACCTGGATGGACATGGGCAAATAACTTACCAGTTACTTCGGTGCGGAATTGAGCCCTCTGCACCAGGGAGGCACAGGCTGCAGCCCACCCCATTTCATTCATTCATTCATTCATTCCACAAACACTGCAGCCACCTACTTTGTGCCAGGCACTAAGAGATTGGGCCTGAATCTACCAGATATAGGAGAGTAAACAAAACAAGCACCCCGAAAACCAAAACGCAAAGCAAGACTTCGTGAGTGTGCTAGAAAGAGACCTTCTCTAAGCTCCTTCCATCCTCACAACCCCTGGGGCTTATGTCCATTTTTCTGATGAGAAAACGGAGGCCTAGAGAGGTAAGGGACTTGATCAAGAAGATCCTGCCGCGTAGGACGCGCACAGATCCTGTGGCTAGCCAGAAGCAAGGTTTCACATTCCCGCAGTCTCCGGCCACTGTCCCAAGCTAACCGAAGCTGGGGAGGCCCCGTCCAGCTCCCGGAAGGCTGAGGGAGGTGAGCGCCAGGGAGGGGCTGGGCCAGAGGACGCGCTGGCCGGGAGGCAGGGAGGGGCCTGGCGGGGGGCAGCCGGGTGGCCCCGAAGTCTCGGGTGCGCAGCCCCGAGCGCCCAGAGCGCAAGCGGCTGGGCGCGCGCGAGTGGCAGCGGAGCTCGGGTCGGTCCGCCACGGTCCGGCCGGGGTCGAGCTCCGAGGCGCCGGCGGGGGGCGAGGCGGGGCAGCAAGGGCGGTGGTGCAGTGCCCACAGCGGCGGGCTGGGGGAGCTGTGCCCGCTTGTCCCCAAGGCCCCGGCAGGGACCCGGCGGCTGGGTCGCTGCGCCTCTAGCCGGGCCGGGCTAGGCGGCGCGCAGCCGGGCGTGCGTGGAACGGGCTCGGGCCCCAATTCCTCCCGGGCGCCCGGCCGGGGAGGCCCCCGGAGAAGCCCAGTCCCGCGGGCCAGCGCGTCCGCTACCGCCGCCAC